>NC_053396.1:880760-970760 GCF_905171765.1 Bufo bufo | reverse complement strand
CAGGGCTCCTGTCTGATGGGCTCAGGCTATAAAGTAACAGTAATAGTAGTAGTAGTAATAGTAGTAGTAGCAGTAGTAGTAGCAGTAATAGTAGTAGTAGTAGTAGTAGTAGCAGCAGTAATAGTAGTACTAGTAGTAGTAGTAGCAGTAATAGTAGTAGTAGTAGCAGTAGTAGTAGCAGTAATAGTAGTAGTAGCAGCAGTAGTAGTAGGAGGCCCAGAGATTTCTGCAGTATCAGTGGACGCCTCCTTATCCTCACACACCTCAGGGCAGGGCTCCTGTCTGATGGGCTCAGGCTGTACAGTAACAGTAATAGTAGTAGTAGTAATAGTAGTAGTAGCAGTAGTAGTAGCAGTAATAGTAGTAGTAGTAGTAGTAGTAGTAGTAGTAGTAGTAGGAGGCCCAGAGATTTCTGCAGTATCAGTGGACGCCTCCTTATCCTCACACACCTCAGGGCAGGGCTCCTGTCTGATGGGCTCAGTCTGTACAGTAACAGTAATAGTAATAGTAGTAGTAGTAATAGTAGTAGTAACAGTAATAGTAGTAGTAGCAGTAGCAGTAATAGTAGTAGTAAGAGTAGTAGTAGCAGTAGTAGTAGTAGTAGTAGTAGTAGGAGGAGGCCCAGAGATTTCTGCAGTATCAGTGGATTCCTCCTTATCCTCACACACCTCAGGGCAGGGCTCCTGTCTGATGGGCTCAGTCTGTACAGTAACAGTAATAGTAATAGTAGTAGTAGTAATAGTAGTAGTAACAGTAATAGTAGTAGTAGCAGTAATAGTAGTAGTAAGAGTAGTAGTAGCAGTAATAGTAGTAGTAGCAGCAGTAGTAGTGGGAGGCCCAGAGATTTCTGCAGTATCAGTGGACGCCTCCTTATCCTCACACACCTCAGGGCAGGGCTCCTGTCTGATGGGCTCAGGCTGTACAGTAACAGTAATAGTAGTAGTAGTAATAGTAGTAGTAGCAGTAGTAGTAGCAGTAATAGTAGTAGTAGTAGTAGGAGGCCCAGAGATTTCTGCAGTATCAGTGGACGCCTCCTTATCCTCACACACCTCAGGGCAGGGCTCCTGTCTGATGGGCTCAGGCTGTACAGTAACAGTAATAGTAGTAGTAGTAATAGTAGTAGTAACAGTAATAGTAGTAGTAGCAGTAATAGTAGCAGTAATAGTAGTAGTAGTAGTAGTAGTAGTAGTAGTAGGAGGAGGCCCAGAGATTTCTGCAGTATCAGTGGACGCCTCCTTATCCTCACACACCTCAGGGCAGGGCTCCTGTCTGATGGGCTTAGGCTGTACAGTAACAGTAATAGTAGTAGTAGTAATAGTAGTAGTAACAGTAATAGTAGTAGTAGCAGTAATAGTAGTAGTAAGAGTAGTAGTAGCAGTAATAGTAGTAGTAGCAGCAGTAGTAGTGGGAGGCCCAGAGATTTCTGCAGTATCAGTGGACGCCTCCTTATCCTCACACACCTCAGGGCAGGGCTCCTGTCTGATGGGCTCAGGCTGTACAGTAACAGTAATAGTAGTAGTAGTAATAGTAGTAGTAATAGTAGTAGTAGCAGTAGCAGTAGTAGTAGTAGTAGTAGTAGTAGTAGGAGGCCCAGAGATTTCTGCAGTATCAGTGGACGCCTCCTTATCCTCACACACCTCAGGGCAGGGCTCCTGTCTGATGGGCTCAGGCTGTACAGTAACAGTAGTAGTAGCAGTAATAGTAGTAGTAGCAGTAGCAGTAATAGTAGTAGTAAGAGTAGTAGTAGCAGTAATAGTAGTAGTAGTAGTAGTAGTAGGAGGAGGCCCAGAGATTTCTGCAGTATCAGTGGACGCCTCCTTATCCTCACACACCTCAGGGCAGGGCTCCTGTCTGATGGGCTCAGGCTGTACAGTAACAGTAATAGTAGTAGTAGTAATAGTAGTAGTAACAGTAATAGTAGTAGTAGCAGCAGTAATAGTAGTAGTAATAGTAGAAGTAGTAGTAGTAGTAGTAGTAGTAGGAGGCCCAGAGATTTCTGCAGTATCAGTGGACGCCTCCTTATCCTCACACACCTCAGGGCAGGGCTCCTGTCTGATGGGCTCAGGCTGTACAGTAACAGTAGTAGTAGTAGTAGTAGTAATAGTAGCAGTAATAGTAGTAGTAGCAGTAGCAGTAATAGTAGTAGTAAGAGTAGTAGTAGCAGTAATAGTAGTAGTAGTAGTAGTAGTAGTAGGAGGAGGCCCAGAGATTTCTGCAGTATCAGTGGACGCCTCCTTATCCTCACACACCTCAGGGCAGGGCTCCTGTCTGATGGGCTCAGGCTGTACAGTAACAGTAATAGTAGTAGTAGTAATAGTAGTAGTAGCAGTAGTAGTAGCAGTAATAGTAGTAGTAGTAGTAGTAGTAGTAGTAGGAGGCCCAGAGATTTCTGCAGTATCAGTGGACGCCTCCTTATCCTCACACACCTCAGGGCAGGGCTCCTGTCTGATGGGCTCAGGCTGTACAGTAACAGTAGTAGTAGTAGTAGTAGTAGTAATAGTAGCAGTAATAGTAGTAGTAGCAGCAGTAGTAGTAATAGTAGTAGTAAGAGTAGTAGTAGCAGTAATAGTAGTAGTAGTAGTAGTAGTAGTAGTAGTAGTAGTAGGAGGAGGCCCAGAGATTTCTGCAGTATCAGTGGACGCCTCCTTATCCTCACACACCTCAGGGCAGGGCTCCTGTCTGATGGGCTCAGGCTGTACAGTAACAGTAATAGTAGTAGTAGTAGTAATAGTAGTAGTAGCAGTAGTAGTAGCAGTAATAGTAGTAGTAGCAGCAGTAGTAGTAGTAGGAGGCCCAGAGATTTCTGCAGTATCAGTGGACGCCTCCTTATCCTCACACACCTCAGGGCAGGGCTCCTGTCTGATGGGCTCAGGCTGTACAGTAACAGTAATAGTAGTAGTAGTAGTAATTGTAGTAGTAAGAGTAGTAGTAGCAGTAATAGTAGTAGTAATAGTAGTAGTAGTAGTAGGAGGCCCAGAGATTTCTGCAGTATCAGTGGACGCCTCCTTATCCTCACACACCTCAGGGCAGGGCTCCTGTCTGATGGGCTCAGGCTGTACAGTAACAGTAATAGTAGTAGTAGTAGTAATAGTAGTAGTAGCAGTAGTAGTAGCAGTAATAGTAGTAGTAATAGTAGTAGTAGTAGTAGGAGGCCCAGAGATTTCTGCAGTATCAGTGGACGCCTCCTTATCCTCACACACCTCAGGGCAGGGCTCCTGTCTGATGGGCTCAGGCTGTACAGTAACAGTAGTAGTAGTAGTAGTAGTAGTAATAGTAGCAGTAATAGTAGTAGTAGCAGCAGTAGTAGTAATAGTAGTAGTAAGAGTAGTAGTAGCAGTAATAGTAGTAGTAGTAGTAGTAGTAGTAGTAGTAGTAGTAGGAGGAGGCCCAGAGATTTCTGCAGTATCAGTGGACGCCTCCTTATCCTCACACACCTCAGGGCAGGGCTCCTGTCTGATGGGCTCAGGCTGTACAGTAACAGTAATAGTAGTAGTAGTAGTAATAGTAGTAGTAGCAGTAGTAGTAGCAGTAATAGTAGTAGTAGCAGCAGTAGTAGTAGTAGGAGGCCCAGAGATTTCTGCAGTATCAGTGGACGCCTCCTTATCCTCACACACCTCAGGGCAGGGCTCCTGTCTGATGGGCTCAGGCTGTACAGTAACAGTAATAGTAGTAGTAGTAGTAATTGTAGTAGTAAGAGTAGTAGTAGCAGTAATAGTAGTAGTAATAGTAGTAGTAGTAGTAGGAGGCCCAGAGATTTCTGCAGTATCAGTGGACGCCTCCTTATCCTCACACACCTCAGGGCAGGGCTCCTGTCTGATGGGCTCAGGCTGTACAGTAACAGTAATAGTAGTAGTAGTAAGAGTAGCAGTAGCAGTAATAGTAGTAGTAGTAGCAGTAACAGTAGTAGTAGGAGGCCCAGAGATTTCTGCAGTGGCAGTGATGATAGTCACAGACTGGCTCTTTTCTGGCTCTGCTATAGTAGTCAGGGGCAACGGTGGTAACATCTGCCTGGCAGATGGCCTGCTGCAGCTGCCTACTGGAGGGACTGGGAGTCTCCTTCGCTGTGGTTGCAGCGGTTGGAAGTCTCTAGGGGCAATGACAAGGTCCACAGGGCAGTCCTTCTCTGACTCCATTATGGCCGTAGTTAGAGGCATGATGCTTGTGGCTGCAGCTGCTGTGATGGAGCTCTGCTGACCTCTTGTGGCAGCTCCTGGTACTGCCTTGGTAGTGAGGCTGGTTATCTCTAGCGGGACCTCCGGGTGAAGGTGGCTCGGCCTGGGGCTGTCTCTTCTGGGCGGCGGAGTGGGAGCCTGGGCCTCAGGGAGCATGTCTGCTCCTACCTGATGTGGCGGCCGGTTCCGGTGCCTCCTGGTGATCATCGCAGGGTTCAGGTGCCGTCTGCGGTGCAGGCTGATCCAAGGCGACTGTCAGCAAAATCTTCCGTGGGAGCAAGCTCAGCATCGGCGGGCATCTTGGGGGATGTCTGGTAAACCGCCGCGGAGGGATCCACAGCCTCCGGGGTCCAGACTGTAGACGCGATGTCCTCCTCTCTGGTGGCGGCATGCTCTGGCTCTGGGGACACTCCGAACGTGCAGGGGCCAGCTCTTTTTACAGGCTGAGAGACCCGGATCTTAGGTACGGTGGTCTCATAGACAAGCTCTCCCTGGATAATTTTGGAGAAGAGAGCGCCATCTTCCTTGGCTCCTCTGTCGGGGTGCAATCAGGAGGTGAGGGAGGAGCCCAGAGGGAGGAGTCTGCACTCCCTTGGCTCGCATTGCAAAGTTCTTGGTGGGCAGGCTTTAGAGTTCCCGCTTCTAGGGGGGCGTATTCGGCATCTTCGCGCTCTTAAGAGGGCGTTCCTGAGTTTTCCCGCTTCTGGGTATGAAAAAGCAGCGCCATTTTGCGAATATGGCGAATTAACCCTTTGAGTGCTGGAGCGCACTGAATAGCGCTTTCTGGCACAGCAATAAAGCAATAAAGTAAATTTTCAGGGTTTCAGCACAATTCTCAGATCCCGCAATACTGTGAAACATGCAATTTGATCCAGTTAAGCACACAATTGGATCCGGTTCTGTTGTAGCATACAATTGGATCCGGTTATGTTAGCACACAATTCAGTTCGTATCCTGTTCGTGACCCCAAAATATGCAGTAGAGCCGGATTGGGGTATGCACTCTGACGCCAATAATATGCAATGCCTGGGTCAGGTGTAGGTGATAGTTAATAGTCCTGTTCGTGATGCCAAAATATGCAGTAAGCCAGATTGGGGTGTGGAACTCTGACGCCAGTAATATGCAATGACTGGGTCAGGTGTAAGTGATAGTCTATAGTTTTGTTCGTGACGCCAATTGCAGCGTGCGCAGGGTACAGTCTCAGGGCCCTTTAAGGTGTTGTAACTCATGTACCAGGTTAGGAATGCCAGAGTCGGGTAATGTCTCTGTACGGTGGTAGTAATAGTGTCAACGGTGTCTCCTACCTGGGTACGGCTGGACTCCTGGATCCTGGCTCACTTGCAATAAATTGAGTGTGTTGCTAGTAGGAGTAATTGAGGGATTTGCAGCAATAATTGAGATCCAGACCTTAGGTAAAGTTCAAACTCATCTTTACTAGTTGCAGCTTTGATACAAGTGAGATACAGCAATAGTCTTGGGTCCCAGCAGGTATTGGCAATGTGTGGCAGGAATCTGGCTTCTGCTCTATCATGTGCCTGGAGCTTTTGCAGGAAAGGGACGTCTGTTTAGTAGCTCTGTAATGTGGCAGGAGTTTATCTTCTGCACTATCTATCTTCTGCTGTCTTGCTGAGGAGGACTCTGGCTTCTCCTGGGTATCTGGACGGTACTCACAGTTGTGCTCACAGGGTATGCTTTTTCCTGGAATACTGGAGGTGGCTGCTTGCTTGTACCAGCTGAGGCTGCAAGTCTCAGGCTGGGGATGATGATCAATTGTCTCAGCCGAGACAAGATCCTTGCTTTGGATCCCTATAACTGGGAGCTCCTACAAGCACAGCCATCCTGGCTGGCACACTAACACTAACTTCCTTCTCTCCCCATAAGGCAGGATATGGGTGCAGACTATTCCAGCTCAGAAATACTAAACTGAACTAAGTCCCTGCTAAACACATTGCTGCCACCTGCTGGTGAACATGGAAATTACAGCAATATATTTAAAACAAGGCTTTACAAGGCACATTTGTGAGAATATTATGTGAAATTACATGGACTGACAAGGTAAATACACTTAACAGGTTGTAGCGGGGTTAAAGAGTTTCGTAACACAACTCTGGGGTGTTACAGATACAGTAGCTCAGCCGGCAGTATCACACATGATAAGCTTAGATACAGTAGCTCAGCCGGCAGTATTACATATGATAAGCTTAGATACAGTAGCTCAGCTGGCAGTATTACATATGATAAGCTTAGATACAGTAGCTCAGCAGACAGTATTACATATGATAAGCTTAGATACAGTAGCTCAGCCAGCAGTATCACACATGATAAGCTTAGATACAGCAGCTCAGCAGGCAGTATTACATATGATAAGCTTAGATACAGTAGATCAGCAGACAGTATTACATATGATAAGCTTAGATACAGCAGCTCAGCCAGCAGTATCACACATGATAAGCTTAGATACAGTAGCTCAGCAGGCAGTATCACACATGATAAGCTCAGATACAGTAGCTCAGCCGGCAGTATCACACATGATAAGCTCAGATACAGTCGCTCAGCCGGCAGTATTATACATAATAAGCTCAGATACAGTAGCTCAGCCGGCAGTATTACACATGATAAGCTCAGATACAGTCGCTCAGCAGGCAGTATCACACATGACAAGATTATATACAGTAGCTCAGCGGGCAGTATTACACATGATAAGCTCAGATACAGTAGCTCAGCCGGCAGTATTACACATGATAAGCTTAGATACAGTAGCTCAGCAGGCAGTATTACACATGATAAGCTCAGATACAGTAGCTCAGCCGGCAGTATCACACATGATAAGCTTAGATACAGTAGATCAGCAGACAGTATTACATATGATAAGCTTAGATACAGCAGCTCAGCCAGCAGTATCACACATGATAAGCTTAGATACAGCAGCTCAGCAGGCAGTATCACACATGATAAGCTCAGATACAGTAGCTCAGCGGGCAGTATCACACATGATAAGCTTAGATACAGTAGCTCAGCAGGCAGTATTACACATGATAAGCTCAGATACAGTCGCTCAGCAGGCAGTATTACACATGATAAGCTTAGATACAGTCGCTCAGCAGGCAGTATCACACATGACAAGATTATATACAGTAGCTCAGCGGGCAGTATTACACATGATAAGCTCAGATACAGTCGCTCAGCAGGCAGTATCACACATGACAAGATTATATACAGTAGCTCAGCCGGCAGTATCACACATGATAAGCTTAGATACAGTAGCTCAGCAGGCAGTATCACACATGATAAGCTTAGATACAGTAGCTCAGCCGGCAGTATTACACATGATAAGCTCAGATACAGTCGCTCAGCCGGCAGTATCACACATGATAAGCTTAGATACAGTAGCTCAGCAGGCAGTATTACACATGATAAGCTCAGATACAGTCGCTCAGCCGGCAGTATCACACATGATAAGCTCAGATACAGTAGCTCATCAGGCAGTATCACACATGATAAGCTTAGATACAGTAGCTCAGCCGGCAGTATTACACATGATAAGCTCAGATACAGTAGCTCAGCAGGCAGTATTACACATGATAAGCTTAGATACAGTAGCTCAGCAGGCAGTATTACACATGATAAGCTCAGATACAGTCGCTCAGCCGGCAGTATCACACATGATAAGCTTAGATACAGTAGCTCAGCGGGCAGTATCACACATGATAAGCTTAGATACAGTCGCTCAGCCGGCAGTATTACACATGATAAGCTTAGATACAGTAGCTCAGCTGGCAGTATTACATATGATAAGCTTAGATACAGTAGCTCAGCAGGCAGTATTACACATGATAAGCTTAGATACAGTAGCTCAGCTGGCAGTATTACATATGATAAGCTTAGATACAGTAGCTCAGCAGGCAGTATCACACATGATAAGATCAGATACAGTAGCTCAGCGGGCAGTATTACACATGATAAGCTTAGATACAGTAGCTCAGCAGGCAGTATTACACATGATAAGCTTAGATACAGTAGCTCAGCAGGCAGTATTACACATGATAAGCTTAGATACAGCAGCTCAGCAGGCAGTATTACACATGATAAGCTCAGATACAGTCGCTCAGCCGGCAGTATTAGACATGATAAGCTTAGATACAGTAGCTCAGCCGGCAGTATTACATATGATAAGCTTAGATACAGTAGCTCAGCAGGCAGTATTACATATGATAAGCTTAGATACAGCAGCTCAGCCAGCAGTATCACACATGATAAGCTCAGATATAGTAGCTCAGCCGGCAGTATTACATATGATAAGCTTAGATACAGTAGCTCAGCCAGCAGTATCACACATGATAAGCTCAGATACAGTAGCTCAGCAGGCAGTATTACACATGATAAGCTCAGATACAGTCGCTCAGCCGGCAGTATTACACATGATAAGCTTAGATACAGTAGCTCAGCCGGCAGTATTACATATGATAAGCTTAGATACAGTAGCTCAGCAGGCAGTATTACACATGATAAGCTTAGATACAGTAGCTCAGCTGGCAGTATTACATATGATAAGCTTAGATACAGTAGCTCAGCCGGCAGTATCACACATGATAAGATCAGATACAGTAGCTCAGCCGGCAGTATCACACATGATAAGCTTAGATACAGTAGCTCAGCAGGCAGTATTACATATGATAAGCTTAGATACAGTAGCTCAGCAGGCAGTATTACACATGATAAGCTCAGATACAGTAGCTCAGCAGGCAGTATTACACATGATAAGCTTAGATACAGTAGCTCAGCGGGCAGTATCACACATGATAAGCTTAGATACAGTAGCTCAGCCGGCAGTATCACACATGATAAGCTTAGATACAGTAGCTCAGCCGGCAGTATTACATATGATAAGCTTAGATACAGTAGCTCAGCAGGCAGTATTACATATGATAAGCTTAGATACAGCAGCTCAGCCAGCAGTATTACACATGATAAGCTCAGATATAGTAGCTCAGCCGGCAGTATCACACATGATAAGCTTAGATACAGTCGCTCAGCCGGCAGTATTACACATGATAAGCTTAGATACAGTAGCTCAGCCGGCAGTATTACATATGATAAGCTTAGATACAGTAGCTCAGCAGGCAGTATTACATATGATAAGCTTAGATACAGCAGCTCAGCCAGCAGTATTACACATGATAAGCTCAGATATAGTAGCTCAGCCGGCAGTATTACATATGATAAGCTTAGATACAGTAGCTCAGCCAGCAGTATCACACATGATAAGCTCAGATACAGTAGCTCAGCAGGCAGTATTACACATGATAAGCTCAGATACAGTCGCTCAGCCGGCAGTATTACACATGATAAGCTTAGATACAGTAGCTCAGCCGGCAGTATTACATATGATAAGCTTAGATACAGTAGCTCAGCAGGCAGTATTACACATGATAAGCTTAGATACAGTAGCTCAGCTGGCAGTATTACATATGATAAGCTTAGATACAGTAGCTCAGCCGGCAGTATCACACATGATAAGATCAGATACAGTAGCTCAGCCGGCAGTATCACACATGATAAGCTTAGATACAGTAGCTCAGCAGGCAGTATTACATATGATAAGCTTAGATACAGTAGCTCAGCAGGCAGTATTACACATGATAAGCTCAGATACAGTAGCTCAGCAGGCAGTATTACACATGATAAGCTTAGATACAGTAGCTCAGCGGGCAGTATCACACATGATAAGCTTAGATACAGTAGCTCAGCCGGCAGTATCACACATGATAAGCTTAGATACAGTAGCTCAGCAGGCAGTATTACATATGATAAGCTTAGATACAGTAGCTCAGCCGGCAGTATCACACACAGTAATATTTCCCAGCACGCGATGACATCACACAGAGGCGGCCGGTCTCTGCAGGAAGTATCCGCTGAGTCTGCCGTCTATCAACCCCCAGAACATGGCCTCAGTTTCTGCTGCTGTTGAGAAGTCAGTCACGGCGTCCGTGGGCGAGGGGGATGGGTGGAGACCGGGGCGGTGCTAGGGTCGAAAAAGATCCGGGGCCCAAGCCCCAATGAATATAGCCCAATTCTCTAAGCCCAATATAACAAAACAGTAACAAACATAGGTGCACTCTGAAGTCTCACTAATTCTCAAACTGATTTTAAAATTGAGAGATTAGTCAACATGTCCTACGGTGTAGAACATGTCTTAAGCCCGGACACCACGACAAGGTTTCTCAAGTAGCCCAGGACCCTACACTCTCCTACCTGAGCCGTATGGGCAATACCAGGAGCCAGTGGGCAAATTACAGGAGCATAAGGCCGACTCACAAACAACTCACCAGTTACCTCCAGCATGTGACCATGCCAGCAATGGGAGGAGGGAGAAGTCTGGGGATTGCCATTAGCAACGGGCCACAAGTGCAGGATTTGCTCCCTTATATATATGCACAACTGCATGTGGGTTTGAGCAGCTCCTGCTGATGCCAACCTGTCTTCTTAGTTTGTATATATAGATTCCTGGAGGTGTATAAACTCCTATTTAAATGTGCCTGTTTTCCATCTACAGGTCACATTTAGGTGCACCTGTGAGGCCTGGGACATATCAGCCAGTCTTGAGTGGGACTCACAGACTCCTCCCTCCTCCCATTGCTGGCATGGCCACATGCTGGAGGTAACTGGTGAGTTGTTTGCGAGTCGGCCTTATGCTCCTGTAATTTGCCCACTGGCCCCTGGTATCGCCCATATGGCTCAGGTAGGAGAGTGTAGGGTCCCGGGCTACTTGAGAAACCTTGTCGTGGTGCCCGGGCTTAGACATGTTCTACACCATAGGACATGTTGACTAATCTCTCAATTTTAAAATCAGTTTGAGAATTAGTGAGACTGCAGAGTGCATCTATGTTTGTTATTGTTTTGTTATATTGTTATATTAATTATCACATCCACACTTGTTACCTTGTGTAGGATGTCTATTGTGGTACTTGTGGTTCGCCGCGGGCATCCTCCATTGTATGCATTTTGCTGGGGATTGCCATTAGCAACGGGCCACAAGTGCAGGATTTGCTCCCCTATATATATGCACAACTGCATGTGGGTTTGAGCAGCTCCTGCTGATGCCAACCTGTCTTCTCAATTCTCTAAGCCCCCCCGCAAAGCATTTTGCTGTACTTACTATACAGCGCCTCATACCTCTTACATCCAGGGTAATACAGCGCCCCATACCTCTTACATACAGGGTAATACAGCACCCCATACCTCTTACATCCAGGGTCATACAGCGCCTCATACCTCTTATATACAGGGTAATACAGCGTCCCATACCTCTTACATCCAGGGTAATACAGCGCCCCATACCTCTTACATATAGGGTAATACAGCGCCCCATACCTCTTACATCCAGGATAATACAGCGCCTCATACCTCTTACATCCAGGGTAATACAGCGCCCCATACCTCTTACATCCAGGGTAATACAGCGCCTCATACCTCTTACATCCAGGGTAATACAGCGCCCCATACCTCTTACATCCAGGGTAATACAGCGCCCCATACCTCTTACATCCAGGGTAATACAGCGCCTCATACCTCTTACATCCAGGGTAATACAGCGCCTCATACCTCTTACATCCAGGGTCATACAGCGCCTCATACCTCTTACATCCAGG
Organism: Bufo bufo; assembly: GCF_905171765.1. NCBI lineage: Eukaryota > Metazoa > Chordata > Amphibia > Anura > Bufonidae > Bufo > Bufo bufo. The sequence goes on along the minus strand of NC_053396.1, from coordinate 958,939 downwards.
GTAATACAGCGCCTCATACCTCTTACATCCAGGGTAATACAGCGCCTCATACCTCTTACATCCAGGGTCATACAGCGCCTCATACCTCTTACATCCAGGGTAATACAGCGCCCCATACCTCTTACATCCAGGGTAATACAGCGCCTCATACCTCTTACATCCAGGGTAATACAGCGCCTCATACCTCTTACATCCAGGGTCATACAGCGCCTCATACCTCTTACATCCAGGGTAATACAGCGCCTCATACCTCTTACATCCAGGGTAATACAGCGCCTCATACCTCTTACATCCAGGGTCATACAGCGCCTCATACCTCTTACATCCAGGGTAATACAGCGCCTCATACCTCTTACATCCAGGGTCATACAGCGCCTCATACCTCTTACATCCAGGGTAATACAGCGCCCCATACCTCTTACATCCAGGGTAATACAGCGCCTCATACCTCTTACATCCAGGGTAATACAGCGCCTCATACCTCTTACATCCAGGGTAATACAGCGCCTCATACCTCTTACATCCAGGGTCATACAGCGCCTCATACCTCTTACATCCAGGGTAATACAGCGCCCCATACCTCTTACATCCAGGGTAATACAGCGCCTCATACCTCTTACATCCAGGGTAATACAGCGCCCCATACCTCGTACATCCAGGGTAATACAGCGCCTCATACCTCCTACATCCAGGGTAATACAGCGCCCCATACCTCTTACATCCAGGGTAATACAGCGCCCCATACCTCTTACATCCAGGATAATACAGCGCCCCATACCTCTTACATCCAGGGTAATACAGCGCCTCATACCTCTTACATCCAGGGTCATACAGCGCCTCATACCTCTTACATCCAGGGTAATACAGCGCCTCATACCTCTTACATCCAGGGTAATACAGCGCCTCATACCTCTTACATCCAGGGTCATACAGCGCCTCATACCTCTTACATCCAGGGTAATACAGCGCCCCATACCTCTTACATCCAGGGTAATACAGCGCCTCATACCTCTTACATCCAGGGTAATACAGCGCCTCATACCTCTTACATCCAGGGTAATACAGCGCCTCATACCTCTTACATCCAGGGTAATACAGCGCCCCATACCTCGTACATCCAGGGTAATACAGCGCCTCATACCTCCTACATCCAGGGTAATACAGCGCCCCATACCTCTTACATCCAGGGTAATACAGCGCCCCATACCTCTTACATCCAGGATAATACAGCGCCCCATACCTCTTACATCCAGGGTAATACAGCGCCTCATACCTCTTACATCCAGGGTCATACAGCGCCTCATACCTCTTACATCCAGGGTAATACAGCGCCTCATACCTCTTACATCCAGGGTAATACAGCGCCTCATACCTCTTACATCCAGGGTCATACAGCGCCTCATACCTCTTACATCCAGGGTAATACAGCGCCTCATACCTCTTACATCCAGGGTAATACAGCGCCTCATACCTCTTACATCCAGGGTCATACAGCGCCTCATACCTCTTACATCCAGGGTAATACAGCGCCCCATACCTCTTACATCCAGGGTAATACAGCGCCTCATACCTCTTACATCCAGGGTAATACAGCGCCTCATACCTCTTACATCCAGGGTAATACAGCGCCTCATACCTCTTACATCCAGGGTAATACAGCGCCTCATACCTCTTACATCCAGGGTAATACAGCGCCTCATACCTCTTACATCCAGTGACGTCTCTGTGATGTAGATGTTCTCTTTCCTCATCTTCTCCTTTCAGACCAGACACCACTTTGTCGCCATTTTCCGTCTCTGCAGTTTGACAACAAAAAAAACTTAGTTGACTACTTTTCCATCATCCTCACATCTTCTTGACAAATCCTCCTACCACCCCCAATACTGTGCCCGCTGTACCCCCCAATACTGTGCCCGCCGTGCCCCCCAATACTGTGCCCGCTGTACCCCCCAATACTGTGCCCGCTGTGCCCCCCAATACTGTGCCCGCTGTACCCCCCAATACTGTGCCCGCTGTGCCCCCAATACTGTGCCCGCTGTGCCCCCCAATACTGTGCCCGCTGTGCCCCCCAATACTGTGCCCGCTGTGCCCCCCAATACTATACTGCAGAAACAGATAAAGCCCCTGATAATACTAGTACCACACAGAGCCCCCCATATAAAATACCCCTTCTTTGTGGCCTCAGTAGTTGCCCCCATAGTGCCCCCCAATAATGTGCCAGTATGAGGTGCCCCCATAGATGCCCCCCATCATGTGCCTGTCCCGTATAAAAAACACTTATACTCACCTCCATGGCAGAGATGCGCCCTCTTCCGGCCGGTGTCCCGCGCTGTACGGCTCAGGTGCGCCGCCTGCACCGGCCTCTGATAGGCTGCGGGCCTTGTGCATCCATCTGTAGGACGGCGATACAGGTGACTATGGAGATGAGCGCTTCTCCCCCGATCCGCTCCCCGCCCTGACCTCACTATATTCTTTGGGGGAGGATGGGGGGGGTAATTGACCCGTGGCCCCCACCTGGATCCGCCAGTGCCCCCATGTACAAGTACCCTCATATGGAGCGCTACAGAAATGTATATGCCTGCAATCTGAAGGCGCAATAGCCAAGAGGTTGCTCAATTGCGGATCCACTGAGCACGTGGAACGCCGACCGCTCCCCCGATTCACACAAGCAATCCGCGTGACTGTAGTACTCACTATACGGAGGTGGGATCTATCTGTGCTGAATACCACGTGGGAGGCCACGGTCCCTCCACATCAAACAATGAGTAATAAGCAGCCGCATCTCGCAATGGTGTGGATGGCGGGAGGAGCGGTCACTTATCACCATGACTGTCACATCCGTGGACCTCGGAGCGACAGAGAACTGATTATTGAGCGATATTGGGACACACGGGAAGCGATACGGACTGAATGGCAGAAACGGAACAAGTGACTCAGTACGTTCTGACATCTGGGGATTTTCAGTGATAGAATAACCCTAATATTTCCATCGATTGGTGCATCGGCTCCATATCTGTGGACAGGGGAGACGCCTTAATCTCTAGGTTTACATTACAATTATATATTTCCATCACCACAAAGAACTGAATATTTGTGTATAGGGAGGGATACTTACCTGTACTCGTGCATGTGCAACATTTTTTATATCTTTATATTTTCTCATTATTTTGAGTTAATAAATGTGTTTATATTAACATGTACTAGAGTACTTTGTCTGCCAGCAGATATTTCAGTGCCCTCCAACTTCCATTATATATAATCTGTATGTAGTGAGCTCCCTCTAGTGGTGGATGTATAATCTGTATGTAGTGAGCTCCCCCTAGTGGTGGCTGTATAATCTGTATGTAGTGAGCTCCCTCTAGTGGTGGCTGTATAATCTGTATGTAGTGAGCTCCCCCTAGTGGTGGCTGTATAATCTGTATGTAGTGAGCTCCCCCAAGTGGTGACTGTATATTCTGTATGTAGTGAGCTCCCTCTAGTGGTGGATGTATAATCTGTATGTAGTGAGCTCCCTCTAGTGGTGGCTGTATGATCTGTATGTAGTGAGCTCCCTCTAGTGGTGACTGTATAATCTGTATGTAGTGAGCTCCCTCTAGTGGTGACTGTATAATCTGTATGTAGTGAGCTCCCTCTAGTGGTGGCTGTATAATCTGTATGTAGTGAGCTCCCTCTAGTGGTGACTGTATAATCTGTATGTAGTGAGCTCCCTCTAGTGGTGGCTGTATAATCTGTATATAGTGAGCTCCCTCTAGTGGTGGCTGTATAATCTGTATGTAGTGAGCTCCCTCTAGTGGTGGCTGTATAATCTGTATGTAGTGAGCTCCCTCTAGTGGTGGCTGTATAATCTGTATATAGTGAGCTCCCTCTAGTGGTGGCTGTATAATCTGTATGCAGTGAGCTCCCTCTAGTGGTGGCTGTATAATCTATATGTAGTGAGCTCCCTCTAGTGGTGGCTGTATAATCTGTATGCAGTGAGCTCCCTCTAGTAGTGGGTGTATAATCTGTATGTAGTGAGCTCCCTCTAGTGGTTGATGTGTAATCTGTATGTAGTGAGCTCCTTCTAGTGGTGACTGTATAATCTGTATGTAGTGAGCTCCCTCTAGTGGTGGCTGTATAATCTGTATGTAGTGAGCTCCCTCTAGTGGTGGCTGTATAATCTGTATGTAGTGAGCTCACTCTAGTGGTTGATGTATAATCTGTATGTAGTGAGCTCCTCCTAGTGGTGGCTGTGTAATCTATATGTAGTAAGCTCCCTCTAGTGGTGGCTGTATAATCTGTATGTAGTGAGCTCCCTCTAGTGGTGGCTGTATAATCTGTATGTAGTGAGCTCCCTCTAGTGGTGGCTGTATAATCTGTATGTAGTGAGCTCCCTCTAGTGGTGGCTGTATAATCTGTATGTAGTGAGCTCCCTCTAGTGGTGGCTGTATAATCTGTATGTAGTGAGCTCCCTCTAGTGGTGGCTGTATAATCTGTATGTAGTGAGCTCCCTCTAGTGGTGGCTGTATAATCTGTATGTAGTGAGCTCCCTCTAGTGGTGGCTGTATAATCTGTATGTAGTGAGCTCCCCCTAGTGGTGGCTGTATAATCTGTATGTAGTGTGTAGAAGGGAGCATGGCCTGGGATGGTCTGGAATAGAAAGAGACCTTAATTCGGGCAAGTCCCTTGAAGCCCTTCTCCTAACTCACGCCATTGACCCAAAACGCCCTCTACCTCTAACCCTTCCTCTGAAGGCCTAAACCCAAATTTGGTTATCAGTACTTCAGAAAACACAGCATATAGAGGCTAGAAAAGAGATTCCCCTACCTCTAGAAGTATTAGAATACATTATACCAGACCTGTCTACGACAGTATGGAAGAATAAAGGGATACGCATCCTTGAGGACTTCTACGATGAAGGTGGGATGAGATCCTTTTCCTCTCTACAAACCATTTATGATATCCCTGGAAATAAACAATTTGATTATCTCCGTATTTCCCAGGCATTGAAAAGCTTATCTTCAAGAACGGTTTCTATCCCTCTATCCCTATATACCTTTCTCTATCTGCCAGATGGAGATCTGAAAATACCTACTAGAAAGATATATAGAAGTATTTTGTGAGATTTATCTTTCACCAAAAAAACGCACATACTCAATTGGGAACGAGATCTCCGGCAGGCCTATTCAAACTCAGAATGGCAGATAGCAATAAAACATTCTCTCAAGTCTACGGCTTGCTCAAATCTTCTTGAGGGATATCATAAATTGTTGACTAGATGGTATTCTACCCCGGCCAGACTAAATCAGTTTTTTCCGAACACATCCAATAAATGTTGGAGATGTGGTAGAGTCCCTGGTAATCTACTCCATATATTCTGGAGCTGTTCTGCCCTTAACTCCTTCTGGTTGGACATAGAAAGACTCCTCCTTTCAGTGACAACATTAAAAGTCAAGTTATTACCAGAATTAACTTTACTCTCCTTAGGGATAGATAAGTTCCCACATTCTTGCCGAAAGATGATATGCCATATATTATTGTCTGCTAAACTCCTGCTAGCTAGAAATTGGAAATCTACCCTAATCCCATCCATAGAAAATGTCACTGACATGATTTCTGCACATTGTGTTTATGAAAGGCTCATTGCTTACCGTAAAAACTATTTGTCCTCCTTCACGAGACACTGGAGACCCTGGCTAACATTGTTTCCATTACCACACTCTGACAAACATTGATGTATAAACCATAGTTATACACCTCACATTAGTGATCTCGAGATCTGTTACATTGATATGTTCTTGTTACATGATTAACTCTGAACTATGTATTTTTGTACTATCTGTAACTACCTTGTTACTTTTCAAAAATCTATTACAAAATACAATAAACATCTAATGTTTAATAAAATCTGTATGTAGTGAGCTCCCTCTAGTGGTGGCTGTATAATCTGTATGTAGTGAGCTCCTCTAGTGGTGGCTGTATAATCTGTATGTAGTGAGCTCCCTCTAGTGGTGGCTGTATAGTCTGTGTGTAGTGAGCTCCCTCTAGTGGTGACAGTATAATCTGTATGTAGTGAGCTCCCTCTAGTGGTGGCTATATAATCTGTATGTAGTGAGCTCCCTCTAGTGGTGGATATATAATCTGTATGTAGTGAGCTCCCTCTAGTGGTGGCTGTATAATCTGTATGTAGTGAGATCCCTCTAGTGGTGGTTGTATAATCTGTATGTAGTGAGCTCCCTCTAGTGGTGGCTGTATAATCTGTATGTAGTGAGCTCCCTCTAGTGGTGGCTGTATAATCTGTATGTAGTGAGCTCCCTCTAGTGGTGGCTGTATAATCTGTATGCAGTGAGCTCCCTCTAGTGGTGGCTGTATAATCTGTATGCAGTGAGCTCCCTCTAGTGGTGACTGTATAATCTGAATGTAGTGAGCTCCCTCTAGTGGTGGATGTATAATCTGTATGTAGTGAGCTCCCTCTAGTGGTGGATGTATAATCTGTATATAGTGAGCTCCCTCTAGTGGTGACTGTATAATCTGTATGTAGTGAGCTCCCTCTAGTGGTGACTGTATAATCTGTATGTAGTGAGCTCCCTCTAGTGGTGACTGTATAATCTGTATGTAGTGAGCTCCCTCTAGTGGTGGCTGTATAATCTGTATGTAGTGAGCTCCCTCTAGTGGTGGCTGTATAATCTGTATGTAGTGAGCTCCCTCTAGTGGTGGCTGTATAATCTGTATGTAGTGAGCTCCTCTAGTGGTTGCTGTATAATCTGTATGTAGTGAGCTCCCTCTAGTGGTGATTGTATAATCAGTATGTAGTGAGCTCCCTCTAGTGGTGACTGTATAATCTGTATATAGTGAGCTCCCTCTAGTGGTGGCTGTATAATCTGTATGTAGTGAGCTCCCTCTATTGGTGGCTGTATAATCTGTATGTAGTGAGCGCCCTCTAGTGGTGGCTGTATAATCTGTATGTAGTGAGCTCCCTCTAGTGGTGGCTGTGTATGATCTGTATGTAGTGAGCTCCCCCTAGTGGTGGCTGTATAATCTGTATGTAGTTAGCTCCCTCTAGTGGTGATTGTATAATCAGTATGTAGTGAGCTCCCTCTAGTGGTGACTGTATAATCTGTATATAGTGAGCTCCCTCTAGTGGTGACTGTATAATCTGTATATAGTGAGCTCCCTCTAGTGGTGGCTGTATAATCTGTATGTAGTGAGCTCCCTCTAGTGGTGGCTGTATAATCTGTATGTAGTGAGCGCCCTCTAGTGGTGGCTTTATAATCTGTATGTAGTGAGCTCCCTCTAGTGGTGGCTGCATAATCTGTATGTAGTGAGCTCCCTCTAGTGGTGACTGTATAATCTGTATGTAGTGAGCTCCCTCTAGTGGTGGCTGTATAATCTGTATGTAGTGAGCTCCCTCTAGTGGTGGCTGTATAATCTGTATGTAGTGAGCTCCCCCTAGTGGTGGCTGTATAATCTGTATGTATTGATCTCTATAGTGGTGACTGTTCAGGGGCGTACATAGAAACCACTGGGCCCCCTTGTGAGTGACCCATAGCACCCTTTAGGGTATGTGCACATCTGCTGCAGAGGTTCCAGCAGAAGCCTCCGTAGCAGATTTTGGAGAGGGGGAAGGAGAAGGTGTGGCGAAACCAACCTCGCCACTGGGTTTTGGAGAGGCCTGGCTGCTGGCCTCTTGCCCCTGGATTATGGGCCATATACTAACTTTTAAACCCCTGAACCTATTCAAGTGAATTTTGGATAGGTTTGTCCCCAAGTTATACTGTTTAAATTGATGTAAGTTATATGTATGGCCAATGTAAACTCACAAAGTTGTAACAATTTATAATAAGTGTAACTTGTCAGCTTGGGAGGAAAATGCTGGGTGTGTTTCTATTGTGCCATTGTCCCATTGTGTGTTTAAATGGTGATGTCTGTTCTGTTGTCCTCACATGTGTATTGGCGATCTCCCTTTGTCCTCAGAGATAATTGGATTGCTCCTCAGGTTGTCTCCGGGACAGAGAGGAGGAGACCATGATGCATTGTGGGGATATGTTGTCCTATGTCACAGTCTTCATTCTGGTCCTCTGGGGGCGTGAACGATTGGTTGCTGTAGTTACATTGTATTTGTTGTAAATTACTGATTGGTTGTATTTCAAACCCATGTGGGCAGTACTATGTTTGTGGTTTATGAATAAAAGAGGCTGTACGTGAAGTACAGTCAGACCACTGCTTGACCCTCAACACGGAGCCTTGTCTCGTTATTGGGGGGATTCACTGTATGCTGCTAGAAGACCGATTGCCAGAAGTGTAAGCTGATCCCTGTTCGTCTGCTAAGCAGCTATTCGTGAGGTTCCAGTTTGGAGTGCTACTTTGTATCCAGTTCGGGAGTTTGGTGTATCCTGCAGTAGCTGTGCCTGTCTCTCATAAAGGGGCACATCGCCTAAACGGATTTCAACCCTTTGTCTGCTGAAACGGTCCGTTACAGAAGGGTTTAGTCCTCTTCTTCGTCGTCAACGTCCAAGATGTTGTAGTCCCGCAACAGGCTGTGGATAAGCCTGCGGCAGTCCAGGACGGACATGCTCTCCCTCCTGCGGATAAGCCGATTCCTGACAAGCCATATAGCGTCCTTAAAACAGTTGATAAGGCGCCAGGCCTCCTGGATGGCCACAACAGTATGAATCCCAGGAAATAGTCCGTACAACACCAAGGTGTGTTGCAGGCTGTTCCTGGGCACAGAGTTTTTGAGTTCATGTTCCAGGGCATCCAACAGGCCCTGTGCAAAGGGGCACTCCCAAAACAGGTGATAAGATGTTTCCTCCATGAATGGGCACCTAGGGCAGTACCAGGTTTTGCATAGGTTGCGGGCGTGCATGAATGACCAGATGGGCAAGCCACCCTGGATGACCATCCATGACAAGTCCTTGTGCCCGTTGTTCAACCTGTCTGACACATTAGTCCATACGGTCTCTGCGGTGTCGTCATGGATCCCTGGAATTGACTCCACCGCGTCCTTTGCTCTGATTAGCTTGTGGATAGTCTTTGGTTTCCACAGGTCAGGCTTGAGGCCCTCCAGTTGATGTTCCCTCAGAAACTTGACGACATCTCCATAGTACCAGGGAGCGTGCCAGTTGTAAGGGATGGAGCTGTCCCACTTGTCCCAGCCCAGACCCCTCCAGAGGGGCAGGAGGAAAAAGCGAGACATGGCCTTGCCCGCAGAGCTATTTTCTGTTCTCAGAGTCTGGCGAACGCTGTCACAAACAAAGGCGATCCGCAGTAAAGTTGGCAGGTCCGGAATACCCTTTTCGCTCTTGCGGGGCTCTTTGTACATGATGGCTCGCTTTATTCTGTCCATCTTGGATCCCCAAACAAAGCGAAACACAGTCCTGGTGATGGACCTAGAAAAGGTGGCAAGAGGGGGCCATGCCTGTGTGGTGTACTGTAGCACAGGCAGAACTTCATTATGCAGGACGAGTGCTTTGCCCTCAATAGTGAGCTGTCTGAGGTTCCACAGTCCAATCCTTTGGTTTACCTTGTCCAAGCGTTCCTCCCAAGACTTGAGGGCTGCGCCTTCCTTCCTTAACCAGACTCCCAGGATCTTTATGAAGTCCGATTTGATGGTAAATAGGAAGGGGGCAGAAGAAACCAGTTGCCAGTCCCCGAAGAGCATGGCTTCCGACTTCCCGCAGTTGACTTTGGACCCTGAAGCTTGTCCGAACTCCTCGCAGGTCTGGATAAGTGCAGTCACCGAACACCGATCAGCTCAGAAGGGGTCAGTCTTCCAGCCGTTCACTAACACCATGCTGCAAATATCAAGGTACATCAGGTTAACAAACAAACAGAACCTCCTGCTCAGACCCAGCTTGCGCAAAGCTTTGCCCATCAAATCATGAGAGACTTGGTCAAAGGGCTTCTCCTGATCAAGACTGACCAGGGCTGCATGTACACGGCGGTCTTTGATGTTTTGTATCATGTCTCTCATGAGAGCGAGACTGTCTGCGATCTGATCCGGGTGGACGATTCCACCGATGACAACCTTCAGCTGGTTGGCTAGCACCTTGGTGAGGATCTTGTAGTCCACGTTTAGAGAGAGATGGGACACCAGTTTTTCAGGTCACATTTCTCCCCCTTCCACTTATACAAGATCGTGATTATTCCTTCCCTCAATGATGGGGGCATTTTACCCTCCACCACCATCTTTTCATAGCGTTCCAGCTAGCGTAGAGCTCTGCTGGGAGACCATCACTAACCTGTCGGACATAAAGGATCTAGCGGCAGAGAGCACCTCCCCCACCATCAGAGGGTCATCCATTGCCTCCGCACCTGCAGAGTCAAGATGGTTAGCGATACCTGACAGGAATTTATCGGAGGCCTTCGGTGTTCTTCAGGGATTAGAGGTCACTGTAGTAGTCTGTCACAACTCCCATCAGTTCCTCCTTCCTTGATCGCATGTTGCCATCCTTATCTCAAAGTTCGTTCAGGGCCGTGTGGCCGGCGTGGAGTTTCCTGAAAAAGAATGAGTTACATTTCTCACCCTTCTCCAGGTTCTCCACCTTGGAGCGGAAGACGATTCGCTTGGATTCCTCCTCAAAGTGCATTTTCAGGCTCTTTTTGGTCTCCTCCAGCTTCTCTTGAACTCTCCAGCCACTCTGGTAAAGGTCCTGCCGGGATCGCAGCTGACGCTGCAGCTCTCTGAAGTCCATCTTCTTCTCACAGGCCTGTTATTGTCTCTTGGCCTGAAAGAAACAATTAAACTGAACTTTAACATACTCCCACCAGTCACTAGTCCGTTCAAACAAGCATTTCTCGTTCCGCCAAGCTATGTCGATCTCTCTAAGCTCTGCGCGCATGTCCTCCTGATTCAACAGAGCGCAGTTCAGTTTACAGGATCCAGGGCCGAGGGGGAACTCGTTACCAAGGACGCACTGGACCTGAATGGCTCTGTAATTGGAGAAGAAGGAAGGGATCATAGAGTGCCTACACCGCCTGACTCCCCGAGAGGTAAACACAAAGTCTATCCTAGAACAAAGTGAGCCATCGGGTCGGCTCCACATATAATTAATGCAGCCTTTCCCCATGGAGCCCATAACGTCCTACAGGGAGGCTTCGGTCACCATTTCAATAAGCATTTTGGAAGTCACGTCTAGATTGCTTAAAGTGCCGGAGCTGCGTCCATCCTCCTCGATCGGGCAATTGAAGTCCCCGGCCATCACTACAGCACTAGTGGTAGCGATACACATTGATGAGCCTAACCGGCTCTCCCACCCAGGAACCATCTATGACTAGTAGCCTGCCGCAGACGAGCTCCTGGACGGAGTCAAGCATAAAAGCACTTCCCCTGAGGAGAATGGCTACCCCAGCCGACTTACAGTCACCACCACCGGACGAGTAGAACCGGCCATGGGACCACTGCCTGGCCAGATGGTTGTGAGACCTAGAGGGGGCCAAAGCACACTCCTGCAACATGTACACATCGGCAACCTGGGAAGCAAGAAAAGCTAACACCGTCTGACACCTAGACCTATCCCTAATGCTCCTTGTAACGGCATACAAGGGAATGCTCCAATCTCCGAACGGGATACAAAGTAGCACTCCAAACTGGAACCTCACGAATAGCTGCTAGCAGACGAACAGGAAAAGCATACAATCCTGGCAATCGGTCTTCTAACAGCATACAGCGGATCCCCCCAATAACGAGACAAGGCTCCGTTTTGAGGGTCAAGCAGTGGTCTGACTGTACTTGAAGTACAGCCTCTTTTATTCACAAAAAACAAACATAGTACTGCCCACAGGGGTTTGAAATACAACCAATCAGTATATTACAAGACATACAATGTAACTACAGCAACCAATCGTTCACGCCCCCAGAGGACCAGAATGAAGACTGTGACATAGGACAACATATCCCCACAATGCATCATGGTTTCCTCCTCTCTGTCCAGACAACCTGAAGAGCAATCCAATTATCTCTGAGGACAAAAGGAGATCGCCAATACACATGTGAGGACAACAGAACAGACATCACCCTTTAAACACACAATGGGACAATAGAAACACACCCAGCATATTCCCTCCCCTTATCCTGAGAGGAGACTCAATTATACATACAGTTAAACATACTTTCTACCCAACTTTCATAACTCTAAAACCATACCTCACATTCACATAAAAATTACATATTCGCAATCAATCCATTCAGGGGAACAACATATTAAAAAATGGCATGAATCAGACCAGGGGTTCAAAAGTTAGTAAAATATCTTTTGGGCCCTGGCTGGCACATGGCTATCTGGCTCAAACCAGTTTTACAGAGCCCTCTTTCCTGGAGACAATGGGAAATAATCAAATTATATCCAGGGATAGAGGCAGACTCCATTGAGCACATGGTTGCAAAAAGACATAAAATACACAAGGTTACATTTACTACATAAAATAAAGACATGCAACATATCCCCAGATAGCTTAGGTCTAAGCCCATATTATTGAATGGCGCTCAGACCACACACATACAGTTCAATTGTCATGGAGCTAAAGTCTTTCCCATAGTCTTTCATTATATGAATGGGCTCCATGGCATAGCTATCTGGGGTATCAGCGCTCACACAGGGCAAGTACCGAATGACCCCTCTGTATTTAAAGGGCCAGAATGAGTGACATGCACTCTGTTAGGGCCGAATATGGTTTTTAAGGGACCCAATCTTCCAGGGCCATAGTCCAAAGGCAAGAGGCTGATAAACAGGCCTCTCCAAAACCCAGTGGCGAGGTTGGTTTCGCCACACTCCTAATAATGGAAAAAAGGTTAAAATTTGCCATCATGAAGGAGAAAGAAAAAGGTTAGCGGAAACAATACAGCTTAGTCACCGCCCCAGTCGTCCGACGGCTTCTCTTTGTCTTGTCCGCTGTCTGTGGGTGGCCCCAGCAACAGCTGGCACTGGGCGTCGAGCTCGGCGAGCAGTTTGGCGGTCTGGAGGTTTTGCAGCACGGGGGCTTCACAGACGGCCACCAGTTCCTCTACGAGCTGTTCCATTTCCTCTTTGTCGGACAGGGAATCTTCCTCCACCTCGATCATCTTCTTCTTGGAGTGGTCAGCAACAGGGCTTTCCCTTTCCTTCCTCTTTCTTTGCTTGACACCTGGGAACCAGAGAGCGGGAAATTCCTCAGTGTAGCGGTCTGTAGCAGCTGGAGGAGCGGTTAGTGCTGCTACAGTTGTGGCAATGGGGCGGGTTGGGCTGTGGGCGCAGGGGAGGTGCCACTGAGGTGATGATGGGCAGTTGGATTTGGATTGCCTCAGTGGTTGTGTGACGGGGGAGGGGATTGGGCTGGAAAGGGAGGACATGGGAGCATGGCCGGGGGCCGATGTCCAATTACCCTCCTTCTTAGACAGCTTCACCTTGGGTTTTGTCACTGCCGGAGTTGAGGCTGGGGTGGGGTTCCCGCTGACCAGAGCTCTGGCTGCGAAGGCTGCCCATGTGCGGTCCCTCTTTGGACAGTCCTTGTAGATGTGGGAGGACAGGCCACACAGGTTGCATTCCATCTTCTTGGATCAGTCCTTGGATTCTTGCCCTGCCAAATGACAGATCCTGCAGGTGGCATCTCTGCAGTCCTTCATCTCATGACCCTTCTTGCCGCATTTCCTGCAGGTCTGCAGCATGTCGGGGTAATAGATGAGTGCCAAAGAGTTGCCCAGAGAAAATGACTAAGGCAGGTGCTGCACACCATCTGGGGCTGTAAAGTCTTTGTTTAAGCGGACAATGACAGACCACTTGTCGGTCCAGAAGCCGTTTCTGTCCAAGATGTGGGTGGGGTCCCTCACCACGGTGCAGAAGTGCTTAAGGTAGGTGATGATGTCTTTACCTGGGATGTGTGGGTCCCGCATGGAAACGGTCACTCTTCTCTCTTCCCTCTGGACTGGGCAGTTGCCCACAAAGCGAATGAAAGGGGAGTCCGGTCTCGCAGCTTTCACCATCTCCCAGTAACGTTTGCATATGGCCACGGAGAAAAACGTGATGTAGAACATCCCTGTCATGAAAGAATGGATGCTCACCACTTCTGGTTTGAAGAATCCCTGGTCCAGGACCATCTACTTTCCGAACACATCCCGACTCATGTCCGGCTATCTCCCGTCCACCTCCTTTAGCTTCAGGACAACTGTCTGCCTCATCCATGGCTCCAGAGTTGGGGAACCGGGGTTGGGTTTCTTGTAGGCCTGGTGCCCGGGAGAAGCGGGTGCTGCCAGATCTAAAGTCAGTGAAGTGGAGGCTGAAGGATCCTAGTGGGCTTCATCCGTGGCCTTTCTCTGTTCCGCAGCATTCTTCTTGGTCTTGGGAGGCTTGGAGGTTGAGGCCATGGCTTCTTCCTTCTTGTCTTCCACTCCCTGGAGAAGCTTCGCAAAGTGTCCCTTTTGCCACGGGAGGGGGGCTATGCAAATATTCTCCTTGCTGAGCAGAGCTCTTCCGGGGAAGGTCTTCTTCCACTAGTCATCTTCGGCTGTCGAGATCCAAGTAAGCACTGTCTAACGTTGTACACCAAGACTATTACGCAGCAGGCCAATAGGTGGTCAAAGACTGGAACACTGTTGTATCTAGGGGAATAGCCCTACACCCAATAGCAGCAGTGAGCTGAAGCCAAATTTAATCGACGATGCCCAAAGGCTGAGTGCAGGGGGTACCCAAAAGGACCTGGGCTGGCAAGTCAAGGAAGACTGATAAGAACAGATACTACACTTGATCTTAGCCAAAAGGGTTATAGGACATCATCCAGTTGTACTAGGTGAGAGCTTTAAAAGGAAATAACTATAACCCCTAGTATGGCCAGACTTATTATGGGGCATCAGTATTGCGACAGTCTGAATATGAGTTACCGTCTGTCATTCCCTTATTCCCATGAAATAATATCGCCAAGAATCCACACAGTAAAATATCGCTGATGTCGCATAATAATTCACACAGGAGCCAAAGCTTCATGCTGGAACAAGACACCTTTAATATAAAGCAACGGCATTCAATTGAAACAGCATCAAACTCCTCCTCTGAGCCAGCGAGACAATGGAGTTTTGAAAACATACTAAACTCAATTTACAACACAGGGGTTTGGTCACATGGCTTACAAGCAATCACTAGGTGTTTTCCAAGACAATGGTCAAGTGTGTTATCTTGTGTATTTTAATTAAGTCTTGTGGTTAGAAGCGGACTGAATGTCTCGGAAGTGTGTGTACACATATGTCCTTGATACACATAGATGTAATGACCAGCGTCACGCAAAGGGAGGGAAATGGGAAGGCCCTTTCCAAGGGAGAGGGAAAGGTGGTGACCCCTGACTCACCTTGCGGCTGGCACCTGACTGCCCTGACGTCCCTAGACGGGTTCCTCACCCGTGTGGCGATCACGTGCCTAAACCCTGGCTTTCCCTAAGATGAGCCCTATGTAGTGAACGGGGCGGTGGGATCACTAGTCCGCACCACTGTCACTAAGAGGAAAACACCAAGGAGAGGACAGACAACAGAGACAAAACATATAATCCCAGGTGGGCGACCACAGCAGACCACCAAGGCCCAACAGGGATCCAGAGGGTAACGTTCTGGACCAACAACCAGGGAACACGGCTACACAGCTCCAGAGGGTCAGTATAGAAGTCCAGGCAGGAAGCTCTATATCTGGCAACCAGAGAAGTGTGAGAGGGGAATATAAGGAGGTTGGGAGTGCTGGACAGGAACAGCTGAGGAGGAGAAGCTACGGATCGCTGAGTGAGCCAAAAAGGGTTGCAAAGCAAACCCAGAAAGCTACCATTAACCCCTTAGTGACCACCCATACGTGTTTTTACGGCGGTCACTAAGGGGCCTTAGTCTGGGCCGCCGCGTTTTTACGGCGGCCCAGTCTAAGCGCTGCACGGCTCCCCCGTGCAGAGGGGAGCGCGGACCCGGCTCTCACATGAGGGCCGGGGCCCTGCTCTAACAGCCCGGACCGGCAGGAGTGCCGATCCGGGCTGTTTAACCCTTTACATGCCGGGCGCAATGGCGCCCGCTGCATGTAAAGTGGTGACAGAGGGAGCGGTCTCCCTCTGTCTCCCATCAGCACCCCAAAAATGTGATTGCGGGGTGCTGATGTGTTGGGAAGCTTACCTTGCTTCCGATCAGGGCCCCGAGCCTGTCTGCAGTTATCTCCAGCAGGCTGTGCCTCTCCGGCGCACCCTGCTGGTCAATGTTTGAATAGAGATTATAGAGATAATGCATTACATTTTAAAAGCAATCAAAATACTGTATATCATAGTCCCCTTGTGGTACTATTAAGTAGTAAAAAAAATAGAAAAAAATACACATTTATTAACTAAAAAGAATTCCATAAAATAAAAAAATATGCTTTTTTTTCCATTGAAAAGACGCTTTTCAATAAAAAAAATTGCAAAAAGAAAATATCCCCCATATGTTTGGTATTGCCGCGTCCGTACCGACCGGGACTACATAAATATTACATAAATTATCCCCTATGGTGAACGCCGTAAAAAAAAAAAAGACAGAATTTCGAATTTATTCTTAGTTTCCACCGAAAAAAACGTAATAACAAGCGATCAAAAAGCATACTGGTGAAAGCCCTGTGTGGATGTCGCTGTGAGGGGGAGGAGCTTCTGTATGGTTCCTGCTGGAGGAGAGGTTCGTGGTGTCCAGGGATAACCCATATGACATCCTATAACAGGGATCAGCAACCTCCAGCTGTTGTGAAGTGCCGGAGGTTGCCTACCCCTGTCCTATAAGGTTGCAGTTCTGTCCATGTACAGTCTGGTAATGCTGGGAGTTGTAGTTCTCTCATACTTCCCTCTGTAGTGTATACTTGTGAAGAGCTTCCCAGTAACCGTTCGGTTAATCCCCGTGGATACCTCCTCCTAACAATGGACGTAGACATCTATTGTCACGAGGGTGTCAAGAGCCACGCCTGACTCCGTTATACCCGGGGTCGGGAAGTCGCAGCGGGTGGCTGCGCGCTCTGTGTCTAAATAGTGCTGTTTATTAACCCCTTAGTGACCAGCCTGTTTGGGCCTTTATGACCAAGCGTTTTTCTTCCTTTTTTCATGGTCTCGTCCCAAGAGCTATAACTTTTTTATTTTTTTCGTCTATATAGCTTTATGAGGGCTTGTTTTTTACGGGACAAGTTGTAGTTTTTATTGGCGCCATTTTGGGGTACACATAACTTTCTGATTAACTTTTGTTAACTCTTTCTGGGAGCGAGATGGGGAAAAACAGCAATACTGCCACTGCGTTTTTACATTATAAATTTTACGGCGTTCATTTTTCGGTACAAATAACATAATATCTTTATTCTCTGGGTCAGTACGATTACAGTGTTACTAAATACTTATAATTTTTTTTACGTTTTACTACTTTTTTTTCAATAAAACCCCTTTTATTAACCAAAAAACTGATTTTGCATTGCCACTTCACAAGACCCATAACTTTTTTTTCTATGAAGTTGTGTGAGGGCTTGATTTTTGAGGGACGACTTGTATTTTTAATTGGTATCATTTTAGAGTAAATGCCGCTTTTTGATCGCTTGTTATTACGTTTTTTTGGGTGGAAACTAAGAATAAATTAGAAATTCTGTCTTTTTTTTAAATAAATTTTTTAAGGTGTTCACCATAAGGGATAATTTATGTAATATTTATGTAGTCCGGGTCGTTACGGACGCAGCAATGCCAAACATATGGGGGATATTTTCTTTTTGCATTTTTTTTTTATTGAAAATCGTATTTTCAATGAAAAAAAAAGCATATTTTTTTATTTTATGGATTTTTTTAAATTTAATAAATGTGTATTTTTTTCTATTTTTTTTTACTACTTAATAGTCCCACAAGGAATACAGTATTATGATTGCTTTTAAAATGTAATGCATTATCTCTATAATCTCTATTCAAACATTGACCAGCAGGGTGCGCCGGAGAGGCACAGCCTGCTGGAGATAACTGCAGACAGGCTCGGGGCCCTGATCGGAAGCAAGGTAAGCTTCCCAACACATCAGCACCCCGCAATCGCATTTTTGGGGTGCTGATGGGAGACAGAGGGAGTCTGCTCCCTCTGTCACCACTTAACATGCAGAGGGCGCCATTGCGCCCGGCATGTAAAGGGTTAAACAGCCCGGATTGGCACTCCTACCGGTCCGGGCTGTTAGAGCAGGGCCCCGGCCCTCATGTGAGAGCCGGGTCCGCACTCCCCGCTGCACGGGGGAGCCATGCAGCGCTTAGACTGGGCCGCCGTAAAAAGGCGTATGGGTGGTCACTAAGGGGTTAAACTACAAAGAGATGCCAAGGAAAGAATGGAGACCCCTAAACCAGATGGAGATAAGATGCCATAGAGAATGGAGACCCCTAAATCAGGAGAAGATGAGATGCCGAGGGCAGAAATGAAACCTCTAACCAAGGAGTAGATCAGATGCCAATGAGAGAATGGAGACCCCTAAACCAGATGGAGATGAGTTGCCAATGAGAGAATGGAGACCCCTAAACCAGATGGAGATGAGTTGCCAATGAGAGAATGGAGACCCCTAAACCAGGAGGAGGTGAGATGCCAAGTAGAATGGGGACCCATAAACCAGGATTCATTGACCGGTGTCATATAGTTTGGGGGTGATGGGGAACACTTCAGCCATAATAACATGAGCCCCTCACCGATCTCTAAATACATCCAAGGGGGTATGTAGAGGGACACTGCAGTTTACTGATGGGCAAGGAAGCACCAATCCATGCCCTCGAGGCAGCACTAACCCGACAATGCATAGAAGTGCTTCTATCCATTGCCCCCTGTTCCACAGCGCAGCACCTCCTGGCTCCTTCCTCCAGAGCGGCTGATGTTTGAAAAACGCTATTTTAGCCGAAACGTCACACAAAGTGTAACTTTGCTGCACTATAATAAATACCAAGAATACCAACGCATTTTTACTGGAGTTTTTGATATATCATACGTACGGGGTGGGTTCCCGACTCCACGCAGCACCATCTAGTGTGCCACACTGGTTTATTCCGCTATGCCACTACAGGAGGATATCCAGCATCTGTATGACCACAGGAAGACATCCAGCATCTGTATGACCACCACAGGAGGATATCCAGCATCTGTATGACCACAGGAGGATATCCAGCATCTGTATGACCACAGGAGGATATCCAGCATCTGTATGACCACAGGAACACAGGAGGATATCCAGCATCTGTATGACCACAGGAGGATATCTAGCCTCTGTATGACCACCACAGGAGGATATCTAGCCTCTGTATGACCACAGGAACACAGGAGGATATCCAGCATCTGTATGACCACCACAAAGGAGGATATCCAGCCTCTGTATGACCACAGGAGGATATCCAGCATCTGTATGACCACAGGAGGATATCCAGCATCTGTATGACCACAGGAGGACATCCAGCATCTGTATGACCACAGGAGGACATCCAGCATCTGTACGACCACCACAGGAGGACATCCAGCATCTGTATGACCACCACAGGAGGACATCCAGCATCTGTATGACCACAGGAGGACATCCAGCAT
Organism: Bufo bufo; assembly: GCF_905171765.1. Lineage (NCBI taxonomy): Eukaryota > Metazoa > Chordata > Amphibia > Anura > Bufonidae > Bufo > Bufo bufo. The sequence continues at coordinate 939,441 of NC_053396.1, read as the reverse complement.
CTGTATGACCACAGGAGGATATTCCAGCATCTGTATGACCACCACCACAGGAGGATATCTAGCCTCTGTATGACCACAGGAACACAGGAGGATATCCAGCCTCTGTATGACCACCTCAAAGGAGGATATCCAGCCTCTGTATGACCACAGGAGGATATCCAGCATCTGTATGACCACAGGAGGATATCCAGCATCTGTATGACCACAGGAGGACATCCAGCATCTGGATGACCACAGGAGGATATCCAGCATCTGTATGACCACCACAGGAGGACATCCAGCATCTGTATGACCACAGGAGGACATCCAGCATCTGTATGACCACAGGAGGATATTGCAGCATCTGTATGACCACCACCACAGGAGGATATCCAGCCTCTGTATGAACACAGGAGGACATCCAGCATATGTATGACCACAGGAGGATATTCCAGCATCTGTATAACCACCACCACAGGAGGATATCCAGCCTCTGTATGACCGCCACCACAGCAGGATATCCAGCATCTGTATGACCGCCACCACAGCAGGATATCCAGCATCTGTATGACCGCCACCACAGCAGGATATCCAGCATCTGTATGACCGCCACCACAGGAGGATATCCAGCATCTGTATGACCACCACAGGAGGACATCCAGCATCTGTATGACCACCACCACAGGAGGATATCTAGCCTCTGTATGACCACAGGAGGACATCCAGCATCTGTATGACCACAGGAGGACATCCAGCATCTGTATGACCACAGGAGGATATCCAGCATCTGTATGACCACAGGAGGACATCCAGCATCTGTATGACCACCACCACAGGAGGATATCCAGCATCTGTATGACCACCACAAAGGAGGATATCCAGCCTCTGTATGACCACAGGAGGATATCCAGCCTCTGTATAACCATCACAAAGGAGGATAAACAGCCTCTGTATGACCACAGGAGGATATCCAGCATCTGTATGACCACAGGAGGATATCCAGCATCTGTATGACCACAGGAGGATATCCAGCATCTGTATGACCACAGGAGGATATCCAGCATCTGTATGACCACAGGAGGATATCCAGCATCTGTATGACCACAGGAGGATATCCAGCATCTCTATGACCACAGGAGGACATCCAGCATCTGTATGACCACAGGAGGACATCCAGCATCTGTATGACCTCCACCACAGGAGGATATCCAGCATCTGTATGACCACAGGAGGAAATCCAGCATCTGTATGACCACAGGAGGACATCAAGCATCTGTATGACCACCATCACAGGAGGATATCCAGCATCTGTATGACCACAGGAGTACATCCAGCATCTGTATGACCACCACAGGAGGATATCCAGCATCTGTATGACCACAGGAGGATATCCAGCATCTGTATGACCACAGGAGGAAACCCAGCATCTGTATGACCACAGGAGGACATCCAGCATCTGTATGACCACCACCACAGGAGGATATCCAGCATCTGTATGACCACCACCACAGGAGGATATCCAGCATCTGTATGACCACAGGAGGATATCCAGCATCTGTATGACCACCACAGGAGGATATCCAGCATCTGTATGACCGCCACCACAGGAGGATATCCAGCATCTGTATGACCGCCACCACAGGAGGATATCCAGCATCTGTATGACCACCACAGGAGGAAATCCAGCATCTGTATGACCACAGGAGGACATCCAGCATCTGTATGACCACCACCACAGGAGGATATCCAGCATCTGTATGACCACAGGAGGATATCCAGCATCTGTATGACCACCACAGGAGGACATCCAGCATCTGTATGACCACAGGAGGACATCCAGCATCTGTATGACCACAGGAGGATATTGCAGCATCTGTATGACCACCACCACAGGAGGATATCCAGCCTCTGTATGAACACAGGAGGACATCCAGCATCTGTATGACAACAGGAGGATATTCCAGCATCTGTATGACCACCACCACAGGAGGATATCCAGCCTCTGTATGACCACCACAGGAGGACATCCAGCATCTGTATGACCACCACCACAGGAGGACATCCAGCATCTGTATGACCACAGGAGGACATCCAGCATCTGTATGACCACAGGAGGACATCCAGCATCTGTATGACCACAGGAGGACATCCAGCATCTGTATGACCACAGGAGGATATCCAGCATCTGTATGACCACCACCACAGGAGGACATCCAGCATCTGTATGACCACCACCACAGGAGGATATCCAGCATCTGTATGACCACCACAAAGGGAGGATATCCAGCCTCTGTATGACCACAGGAGGATATCCAGCATCTGTATGACCACCACAAAGGAGGATATCCAGCCTCTGTATGACCACAGGAGGATATCCAGCATCTGTATGACCACAGGAGGATATCCAGCATCTGTATGACCACAGGAGGACATCCAGCATCTGTATGACCACCACCACAGGAGGATATCCAGCATCTGTATGACCACCACAAAGGAGGATATCCAGCCTCTGTATGACCACAGGAGGATATCCAGCCTCTGTATAACCATCACAAAGGAGGATATCCAGCCTCTGTATGACCACAGGAGGATATCCAGCATCTGTATGACCACAGGAGGATATCCAGCATCTGTATGACCACAGGAGGATATCCAGCATCTGTATGACCACAGGAGGACATCCAGCATCTGTATGACCACCACCACAGGAGGATATCCAGCCTCTGTATGAACACAGGAGGACATCCAGCATCTGTATGACCACAGGAGGATATTCCAGCATCTGTATGACCACCACCACAGGAGGATATCCAGCCTCTGTATGACCACCACAGGAGGACATCCAGCATCTGTATGACCACCACCACAGGAGGACATCCAGCATCTGTACAGTATGACCACAGGAGGACATCCAGCATCTGTATGACCACAGGAGGACATCCAGCATCTGTATGACCACAGGAGGACATCCAGCATCTGTATGACCACAGGAGGATATCCAGCATCTGTATGACCACCACCACAGGAGGACATCCAGCATCTGTATGACCACCACCACAGGAGGATATCCAGCATCTGTATGACCACCACAAAGGGAGGATATCCAGCCTCTGTATGACCACAGGAGGATATCCAGCATCTGTATGACCACAGGAGGACATCCAGCATCTGTATGACCACAGGAGGACATCCAGCATCTGTATGACCACCACCACAGGAGGATATCTAGCCTCTGTATGACCACAGGAGGACATCCAGCATCTGTATGACCACAGGAGGACATCCAGCATCTGTATGACCACAGGAGAATATCCAGCATCTGTATGACCACAGGAGGACATCCAGCATCTGTATGACCACCACAAAGGAGGATATCCAGCCTCTGTATGACCACAGGAGGATATCCAGCCTCTGTATGACCACCACAAAGGAGGATATCCAGCCTCTGTATGACCACAGGAGGATATCCAGAATCTGTATGACCACAGGAGGATATCCAGCATCTGTATGACCACAGGAGGACATCCAGCATCTGTATGACCACCACCACAGGAGGATATCCAGCATCTGTATGACCACCACAAAGGAGGATATCCAGCCTCTGTATGACCACAGGAGGATATCCAGCCTCTGTATAACCATCACAAAGGAGGATATCCAGCCTCTGTATGACCACAGGAGGATATCCAGCATCTGTATGACCACAGGAGGATATCCAGCATCTGTATGACCACAGGAGGACATCCAGCATCTGTATGACCACCACCACAGGAGGATATCCAGCCTCTGTATGAACACAGGAGGACATCCAGCATCTGTATGACCACAGGAGGATATTCCAGCATCTGTATGACCACCACCACAGGAGGATATCCAGCCTCTGTATGACCACCACAGGAGGAAATCCAGCATCTGTATGACCACCACCACAGGAGGATATCTAGCCTCTGTATGACCACAGGAGGACATCCAGCATCTGTATGACCACAGGAGGACATCCAGCATCTGTATGACCACAGGAGGATATCCAGCATCTGTATGACCACAGGAGGACATCCAGCATCTGTATGACCACCACCACAGGAGGATATCCAGCATCTGTATGACCACCACAAAGGAGGATATCCAGCCTCTGTATGACCACAGGAGGATATCCAGCATCTGTATGACCACCACAAAGGAGGATATCCAGCCTCTGTATGACCACCACCACAGGAGGATATCCAGCATCTGTATGACCACCACCACAGGAGGATATCCAGCATCTGTATGACCACCACCACAGGAGGATATCCAGCATCTGTATGACCACCACCACAGGAGGATATCCAGCATCTGTATGACCACCACCACAGGAGGATATCCAGCATCTGTATGACCACCACAGGAGGATATCCAGCATCTGTATGACCACCACCACAGGAGGATATCCAGCATCTGTATGACCACAGGAGGACATCCAGCATCTGTATGACCACAGGAGGACATCCAGCATCTGTATGACCACAGGAGGACATCCAGCATCTGTATGACCACAGGAGGACATCCAGCATCTGTATGACCACCACCACAGGAGGATATCCAGCATCTGTATGACCACCACCACAGGAGGATATCCAGCATCTGTATGACCACCACCACAGGAGGATATCCAGCAGCTGTATGACCACAGGAGGATATCCAGCATCTGTATGACCACAGGAGGAAATCCAGCATCTGTATGACCACAGGAGGACATCCAGCATCTGTATGACCGCCACCACAGGAGGATATCCAGCATCTGTATGACCACAGGAGGAAATCCAGCATCTGTATGACCACAGGAGGACATCCAGCATCTGTATGACCACCACCACAGGAGGATATCCAGCATCTGTATGACCACAGGAGTACATCCAGCATCTGTATGACCACCACAGGAGGATATCCAGCATCTGTATGACCACAGGAGGATATCCAGCATCTGTATGACCACAGGAGGAAACCCAGCATCTGTATGACCACAGGAGGACATCCAGCATCTGTATGACCACCACCACAGGAGGATATCCAGCATCTGTATGACCACAGGAGTACATCCAGCATCTGTATGACCACCACATGAGGATATCCAGCATCTGTATGACCACCACAGGAGGATATCCAGCATCTGTATGACCACCACAGGAGGATATCCAGCATCTGTATGACCACCACAGGAGGATATCCAGCATCTGTATGACCACAGGAGGATATCTAGCCTCTGTATGACCACAGGAACACAAGAGGATATCCAGCATCTGTATGACCACCACAAAGAAGGATATCCAGCCTCTGTATGACCACAGGAGGATATCTAGCCTCTGTATGACCACCACAGGAGGATATCTAGCCTCTGTATGACCACAGGAACACAGGAGGATATCCAGCATCTGTATGACCACCACAAAGGAGGATATCCAGCCTCTGTATGACCACAGGAGGATTTCCAGCATCTGTATGACCACAGGAGGATATCCAGCATCTGTATGACCACAGGAGGACATCCAGCATCTGTATGACCACAGGAGGATATCCAGCATCTGTATGACCACCACAGGAGGACATCCAGCATCTGTATGACCACCACAGGAGGACATCCAGCATCTGTATGACCACAGGAGGACATCCAGCATCTGTATGACCACAGGAGGATATCCAGCATCTGTATGACCACCACAGGAGGACATCCAGCATCTGTATGACCACAGGAGGACATCCAGCATCTGTATGACCACAGGAGGATATTGCAGCATCTGTATGACCACCACCACAGGAGGATATCCAGCCTCTGTATGAACACAGGAGGACATCCAGCATCTGTATGACCACAGGAGGATATTCCAGCATCTGTATGACCACCACCACAGGAGGATATTCCAGCATCTGTATGACCACCACCACAGGAGGATATCCAGCCTCTGTATAACCACCACAGGAGGACATCCAGCATCTGTATGACCACCACCACAGGAGGATGTCTAGCCTCTGTATGACCACAGGAGGACATCCAGCATCTGTATGACCACAGGAGGATATCCAGCATCTGTATGACAACCACCACAGGAGGACATCCAGCATCTGTATGACCACCACCACAGGAGGATATCCAGCATCTGTATGACCACCACAAAGGAGGATATCCAGCCTCTGTATGACCACAGGAGGATATCCAGCATCTGTATGACCACAGGAGGAAACCCAGCATCTGTATGACCACAGGAGGACATCCAGCATCTGTATGACCACAGGAGGATATCCAGTATATCTAAGGCGAATACCACAGAAGGATATCCAGCTTCTGTATGACCACCACAGGAGGACATCTGTATGACCACAGGAGGATATCCAGCCTCTGTATGACCACCACAGGAGGACATCTGTATGACCACAGGAGGATATCCAGCATCTGTATGACCACAGGAGGACATCCAGCATCTGTATGACCACCACCACAGGAGGATATCCAGCATCTGTATGACCACAAGAGGATATCCAACATCTGTATGACCACAGGAGGATATCCAGCATCTGTATGACCACCACTGGAGGATATCCAGCATCTGTATGACCACAGGAACACAGGAGGATATCCAGCATCTGTATGACCACCACCACCACAAGAGGACATCCAGCATCTGTATGACCACCACAAAGGAGGATATCCAGCATCTGTATGACCACAGGAGGATATCCAGCATCTGTATGACCACCACCACAGGAGGGTATGCAGCATCTGTATGACCGCCACGACAGGAGGATATCCAGCCTCTGTATGACCACAGGAGGATATCCAACATCTACAAGGGAGCTGGCATAGTTTAAACGATTTCACACAGCCGGCAGAACCAAGCGTCAAAGTTATGCAGACGCCTGCACCTCTGCATAACTTAGTCGCATCTGCCCCCAGTGCATGGGGATTAAGACAGGTGTATACATGGCCGGTCTTAATAAAGGACCTTCATTTTAGGGCTCTGGGATGTTTTGGGTCCTCTTTCTGCATCAAGCACAGGGCATCTTGAATCTGTGCCAAGTACAATGAAATCTCAAGACTGTTAAGACATTCTGGAGCGGAAAGACTACCCCCATCATGGTAGGAAGTGGAGTCTCTGAGTATCCCAGATTTCTATCTTCAGGATTCATAGTCCATTACTCTCCTCAACAACACCATACAGGTTCTGCTACCAAATGTCACCACTAGAGGGAGCTCACTACATACATTCGTATGAGCACATTACTGCCTGATGAAGGGCACACCTGTTGCCCGAAACGTTGCTTCAGTCTGAAAAAAGGACCACTATGTCCGGCTAAAACAAAATAAAAATCAATTAACCAAATTTGGAGTGCTGTCTAAATTGTTGAACAGCCACCACTAGGGGGAGCTCACTACATACAGATTATACAATCACCACTAGAGGGAGCTCACTACATACAGATTATACAGCCACCACTAGAGGGAGCTCACTACATACAGATTATACAGTCACCACTAGCGGGAGCTCACTACATATCTATTATACAGCCACCACTAGAGGGAGCTCACTACATACAGATTATACAGCCACCACTAGAGGGAGCTAACTACATTCAGATTATACAGCCACCACTAGAGGGAGCTCACTACATACAGATTATACAGTCACCACTAGAGGGAGCTCACTACATACAGATTATACAGCCACCACTAGGGGGAGCTCACTACATACAGATTATACAGCCACCACTAGAGGGAGCTCACTACATACAGATTATACAGCTGCCACTAGAGGGAGCTCACTACATACAGGTTATACATCCACCACTAGAGGGAGCTCACTACATACAGATTATACAGTCACCACTAGAGGGAGCTCACTACATAAGGATTATACAGCCACCACTAGAGGGAGCTCACTACATATCTATCATACAGCCACCACTAGAAGGAGCTCACTACATACAGATTATACAGCCACCACTAGAGGGAGCTCACTACATACAGATTATACAGCCACCACTAGAGGGAGCTCACTACATACAGATTATACAGCCACCACTAGAGGGAGCTCACTACATACAGATTAGGCTACTTTCACACCTGCGTTCAGGTGTCCGCTCGTGAGCTCCGTTTGAAGGGGCTCACGAGCGGCCCTGAACGCAGCCGTCCGGCCCTAATGCATTCTCAGTGGAGGCGGATCCACTGAGAATGCATCCGCCTGCCAGCGTTCAGCCTCCGCTCCGCTCAGTGAGCGGACACCTGAACGCTCAGTGAGCGGACACCAAATGGCTCAATCTTCAAGCGGATCCGTCCCCCATTGACTTTCAATGTAAAGTCTGAACGGATCCGCTCAGGCTACTTTCACACTTAGAAATTTTAGTTATAATGCAGACGGATCCGTTCTGAACGGATGCAAACGTCTGCATTATAGGAGCGGATCCGTCTGATGAAACATCAGACGGACCCGCTCCGAACGCTAGTGTGAAAGTAGCCTTATACAGCCACCACTAGAGGGAGCACACTACATCCACAGCCGCCCCTCTGTCCAGGCTTCTACTCACCTCATTATATCCACAGCCGCCCCTCTGTCCAGGCTTCTACTCACCTGACTACATCCACAGCCGCCCCTCTGTTCAGGCTTCTACTCACCTCATTATATCCACAGCCGCCCCTCTGTTCAGGCTACTAATTACCTCATCATATCCACAGCCGCCCCTCTGTCCAGGCTTCTACTTACCTCACTACATCCACAGCCGCCCCTCTGTCCAGGCTTCTACTCACCTCATTATATCCACAGCCGCCCCTCTGTCCAGGCTACTACTCACCTCACTACATCCACAGCCGCCCCTCTGTCCAGGCTTCTACTCACCTCCACTATATCCACAGCCGCCCCTCTGTCCAGGCTTCTACTTACCTCACTACATCCACAGCCGCCCCTCTGTCCAGGATACTACTCACCTCACTATATCCACAGCCGCCCCTCTGTCCAGACTTCTACTCACCTCATTATAGCCACAGCCGCCCCTCTGTCCAGACTACTACTCACCTCATTATATCCACAGCCTCCCCTCTATCCAGGCTTCTACTTACCTCACTACATCCACAGCCGCCCCTCTGTCCAGGATACTACTCACCTCACTATATCCACAGCCGCTCCTCTGTCCAGACTTCTACTCACCTCATTATATCCACAGCCGCCCCTCTGTCCAGACTACTACTCACCTCATTATATCCACAGCCGCCCCTCTGTCCAGGCTACTACTCACCTCATTATATCCACAGCCGCCCCTCTGTCCAGGCTTCTACTCACCTCACTATATCCACAGCCGCCCCTCTGTCCAGGCTTCTACTCACCTTATTATATCCACAGCCGCCCCTCTGTTCAGGCTACTACTTACCTCATCATATCCACAGCCGCCCCTCTGTCCTGACTACTACTCACCTCATCATATCCACAGCCGCCCCTCTGTCCAGGCTACTACTTACCTCACTACGTCCACAGCCGCCCCTCTGTCCAGGCTACTACTGACCTCACTACATCCACAGCCGCCCCTCTGTCCAGGCTACTACTCACCTCATTATATCCACAGCCGCCCCTCTGTCCAGGCTACTACTCACCTCATTATATCCACAGCCGCCCCTCTGTCCAGGCTACTACTCACCTCATTATATCCACAGCCGCCCCTCTGTCCAGGCTACTACTTACCTCATCATATCCACAGCCGCCCCTCTGTCCAGACTACTACTCACCTCATCATATCCACAGCTGCCCCTCTGTCCAGGCTACTACTCACCTCACTATATCCACAGCCGCCCCTCTGTCCAGGCTACTACTGACCTCACTACATCCACAGCCGCCCCTCTGTCCAGACTACTACTCACCTCACTACATCCACAGCCGCCCCTCTGTCCAGACTACTACTCACCTCACTACATCCACAGCCGCCCCTCTGTCCAGGCTACTACTTACCTCACTACATCCACAGCCGCCCCTCTGTCTAGGCTACTACTCACCTCACTACATCCACAGCCACCCCTCTGTCCAGGCTACTACTTACCTCATCATATCCACAGCCGCCCCTCTGTCCAGACTACTACTCACTTCATCATATCCACAGCCGCCCCTCTGTCCAGGCTACTACTGACCTCACTACATCCACAGCTGCCCCTCTGTCCAGGCTACTACTCACCTCATTATATCCACAGCCGCCCCTCTGTCCAGGCTACTACTCACCTCATTATATCCACCGCCGCCCCTCTGTCCAGGCTACTACTTACCTCATCATATCCACAGCCGCCCCTCTGTCCAGGCTACTACTCACCTCACTACATCCACAGCCGCCCCTCTGTCCAGGCTTCTACTCACCTCCACTATATCCACAGCCGCCCCTCTGTCCAGGCTTCTACTTACCTCACTACATCCACAGCCGCCCCTCTGTCCAGGATACTACTCACCTCACTATATCCACAGCCGCCCCTCTGTCCAGACTTCTACTCACCTCATTATAGCCACAGCCGCCCCTCTGTCCAGACTACTACTCACCTCATTATATCCACAGCCTCCCCTCTATCCAGGCTTCTACTTACCTCACTACATCCACAGCCGCCCCTCTGTCCAGGATACTACTCACCTCACTATATCCACAGCCGCTCCTCTGTCCAGACTTCTACTCACCTCATTATATCCACAGCCGCCCCTCTGTCCAGACTACTACTCACCTCATTATATCCACAGCCGCCCCTCTGTCCAGGCTACTACTCACCTCATTATATCCACAGCCGCCCCTCTGTCCAGGCTTCTACTCACCTCACTATATCCACAGCCGCCCCTCTGTCCAGGCTTCTACTCACCTTATTATATCCACAGCCGCCCCTCTGTTCAGGCTACTACTTACCTCATCATATCCACAGCCGCCCCTCTGTCCTGACTACTACTCACCTCATCATATCCACAGCCGCCCCTCTGTCCAGGCTACTACTTACCTCACTACGTCCACAGCCGCCCCTCTGTCCAGGCTACTACTGACCTCACTACATCCACAGCCGCCCCTCTGTCCAGGCTACTACTCACCTCATTATATCCACAGCCGCCCCTCTGTCCAGGCTACTACTCACCTCATTATATCCACAGCCGCCCCTCTGTCCAGGCTACTACTCACCTCATTATATCCACAGCCGCCCCTCTGTCCAGGCTACTACTTACCTCATCATATCCACAGCCGCCCCTCTGTCCAGACTACTACTCACCTCATCATATCCACAGCTGCCCCTCTGTCCAGGCTACTACTCACCTCACTATATCCACAGCCGCCCCTCTGTCCAGGCTACTACTGACCTCACTACATCCACAGCCGCCCCTCTGTCCAGACTACTACTCACCTCACTACATCCACAGCCGCCCCTCTGTCCAGACTACTACTCACCTCACTACATCCACAGCCGCCCCTCTGTCCAGGCTACTACTTACCTCACTACATCCACAGCCGCCCCTCTGTCTAGGCTACTACTCACCTCACTACATCCACAGCCACCCCTCTGTCCAGGCTACTACTTACCTCATCATATCCACAGCCGCCCCTCTGTCCAGACTACTACTCACTTCATCATATCCACAGCCGCCCCTCTGTCCAGGCTACTACTGACCTCACTACATCCACAGCTGCCCCTCTGTCCAGGCTACTACTCACCTCATTATATCCACAGCCGCCCCTCTGTCCAGGCTACTACTCACCTCATTATATCCACCGCCGCCCCTCTGTCCAGGCTACTACTTACCTCATCATATCCACAGCCGCCCCTCTTTCCAGACTACTACTCACCTCATCATATCCACAGCCGCCCCTCTGTCCAGACTACTACTCACCTCATCATATCCACAGCTGCCCCTCTGTCCAGGCTACTACTTACCTCACTACATCCACAGCCGCCCCTCTGTCCAGACTACTACTCACCTCATCATATCCACAGCCGCCCCTCTGTCCAGGCTACTACTTACCTCACTACATCCACAGCCGCCCCTCTGTCCAGGCTTCTACTCACCTCATTATATCCACAGCCGCCCCTCTGTCCAGGCTACTACTTACCTCACTACATCCACAGCCACCCCTCTGTCCAGACTACTACTCACCTCATCATATCCACAGCTGCCCCTCTGTCCAGGCTTCTACTCACCTCACTACATCCACAGCCGCCCCTCTGTTCAGGCTACTACTTACCTCACTACATCCACAGCCGCCCCTCTGTCCAGGCTACTACTCACCTCATCATATCCACAGCCGCCCCTCTGTCCAGACTACTACTCACCTCATCATATCCACAGCTGCCCCTCTGTCCAGGCTACTACTTACCTCACTACATCCACAGCCGCCCCTCTGTCCAGACTACTACTCACCTCATCATATCCACAGCTGCCCATCTGTCCAGGCTATTACTTACCTCACTACATCCACAGCCGCCCCTCTGTCCAGGCTACTACTCACCTCATCATATCCACAGCCGCCCCTCTGTTCAGACTACTACTCACCTCATCATATCCACAGCTGCCCCTCTGTCCAGGCTACTACTTACCTCACTACATCCACAGCCGCCCCTCTGTCCAGGCTTAGCCTGGACAGAGGGGCAGCTGTGGATATAATGAGGTGAGTAGAAGCCTGGACAGAGGGGCGGCTGTGGATGTAGTGAGGTGAAGGTAAAGTAAGGTCTATAGGCTTGGAAAGTATAGTCTGTAAATGGATTGAAAACTGGGTGAAGGACTGTGTCCGGAGAGTTGTGGTCAATGATTCCTATTCAGAATGGTCCCGGGTTATAAGTGGTGACCCCAAGGTTCAGTGCTGGGCCCTTTTATTATTTAATTTATTTATTAATGATATCAAGGACGGGATTAATAGCACCAGATCTATTTTTGCAGATGACACTGAGCTGTGTAGTGCTGTACAGTCTATGGAAGATGTCCATAAACTACAAGCTGACGTGGACAATCTGAGTGATTGGGCATCAACTTGGCAAATGAGGTTCAATGTGGATAAATGTAAAGTTCTGCATCTTGGTAGTAATAATCTCCGTGCATCATATGTCCTAGGGGAGGTAACACTGGGGGAGTCACTTATAGAGAAGGATTTGGGTGTCCTTGTGGATGGTAGATTAAATTACAGCACAATGTCAATCATCTGCTTCTAAGGCCACCAGGATATTGTCATGCATTAAACGAGGCCTGGACTCGGGGGCAGGGATGTGATATTACCACTTTACAAAGCGCTGGTGCGGCCTCATCTGGAATACGCAGTCCAGTTCTGGGCACCAGTCCATAGAAAGGACGCCCTGGAGCTGGAAAAGTACAGAGGAGAGCGACTAAACTGATGAGGGGCCTGGAGGGTCTGAGGTATGGGGAAGATTAAAAGAATTACATTTATTTAGTCTTGAGAAGAAACGTCTAAGGGGGGGACATGATTAACCTGTACAAGTATATAAATGGGCCGTACAAAAGATACGGCAAAAAGCTGTTCCATGTAAAATGTCCTCAGAAGACAAGGCGGCGCTGCCTCCGACTGGAGAGGAAAAAGTTCAGTCTCCGGAAGTGTCAAAGCTTCTTTACTGTTAGAACTGTGAATCTGTGGAGTAGACTCCGCCGGACGTGGTCACAGCAGGAACAGGGGACGGGGTCAAAAAGGGTTTAGACAAATTCTTAAAAGTAAAAATCATAAATGCTTATGAAATGTGTAGAAATCGGAGTCTCACTTCCTTCTGGGATTCGCGTCCCCACCGATCCCTTGGTTGAACTTTATGGACGTTTGTATTTTTTCAACTATATTATCTATGTAACTATGATGTTATCGTGCGCGCCTGCACTGGGAATACTACTGCGATCGACGGGGCAGGGAACAATGCGCTCCCATGCCCGCCGTAATTTGTGGGCATTTGGGTTGGGGATGGGCCCCCCAGCGATGCCGCGCCCGGGGTGGCCGTACATTGTTCAGTAAACTCAACTGCTGGAAAATAACCGTTGTCTGTGTCTGTGTGGCATCGTGTACTTTCGGTAACTGTGGGCCCAGCCCTCGGTTTTCTTTCACCTTCATGTTTTCTCCTGCTCGCCGCGTGTGCCCCTACATGTTTTCTCCCGCTCGCCGCGTGTGCCCCTACATGTTTTCTCCTGCTCGCCGCGTGTGCCCCTACATGTTTTCTCCTGCTCGCCACGTGTGCCCCTACATGTTTTCTTCTGCTCGCTGCGTGTGCCCCTACATGTTTTCTCCTGCTCGCCGCGTGTGCCCCTACATGTTTTCTCCCGCTCGCCGCGTGTGCCCCTACATGTTTTCTCCCACTCGCCGCGTGTGCCCCTACATGTTTTCTCCCACTCGCCGCGTGTGCCCCTACATGTTTTCTCCTGCTCCCCGCGTGTGCCCCTACATGTTTTCTTCTGCTCGCCGCGTGTGCCCCTACATGTTTTCTCCTGCTCGCCGCGTGTGCCCCTACATGTTTTCTCCTGCTCGCCGCGTGTGCCCCTACATGTTTTCTCCTGCTCGCCGCGTGTGCCCCTACATGTTTTCTCCCACTCACCACATGTGCTCCTCCATGTTTTCTCCTGCTCGCCGCGTGTGCCCCTACATGTTTTCTCCTGCTCGCCGCGTGTGCCCCTACATGTTTTCTCCTGCTCGCTGCGTGTGCCCCTACATGTTTTCTCCCACTCACCACATGTGCTCCTCCATGTTTTCTCCTGCTCGCCGCGTGTGCCCCTACATGTTTTCTCCTGCTCGCCGCGTGTGCCCCTACATGTTTTCTCCCACTCACCACATGTGCTCCTCCATGTTTTCTCCTGCTCGCTGCGTGTGCCCCTACATGTTTTCTCCTGCTCGCCGCGTGTGCCCCTACATGTTTTCTCCCACTCACCACATGTGCTCCTCCATGTTTTTTCCTGCTCGCCGCGTGTGCCCCTACATGTTTTCTCCTGCTCGCTGCGTGTGCCCCTACATGTTTTCTTCCACTCACCACATGTGCTCCTCCATGTTTTCTCCTGCTCGCCGCGTGTGCCCCTACATGTTTTCTCCTGCTCGCCGCGTGTGCCCCTACATGTTTTCTCCTGCTCGCCGCGTGTGCCCCTACATGTTTTCTCCCACTCACCACATGTGCTCCTCCATGTTTTCTCCTGCTCGCCGCGTGTGCCCCCACATGTTTTCTCCTGCTCGCCGCGTGTGCCCCTACATGTTTTCTCCCACTCACCACATGTGCCCCTACATGTTTTCTCCTGCTCGCTGCGTGTGCCCCTACATGTTTTCTCCTGCTCGCCGCGTGTGCCCCTACATGTTTTCTCCCACTCACCACATGTGCTCCTCCATGTTTTTTCCTGCTCGCCGCGTGTGCCCCTACATGTTTTCTTCCACTCACCACATGTGCTCCTCCATGTTTTCTCCTGCTCGCCGCGTGTGCCCCTACATGTTTTCTCCTGCTCGCTGCGTGTGCCCCTACATGTTTTCTCCCACTCACCACATGTGCTCCTCCATGTTTTTTCCCGCTCGCCGCGTGTGCTTGACAGAAGTTTTAAGACACTTTTGATTTCCACCTCGGAACCCACAGGAAAGTGTTTTTTTTTTTTTTGCACTCCACCCTCGACCAGAGTTGCATTCATCCGTCTATCGGTACATCATGTTTGCTCTACTCACACCCAGTGCTGCGTTCACATGTCCTATGCTACTACAGGTTTTTTCCAGGCCCATTTCAAGAACTGCATTCACGTCGCTGTTACATCTATGTTATGCTCCGTTCACAACCAGAGCTGCTGTTATACCAAATTTCATGCTCTGCTTATACCCAGAGTTGTGTTCACACTTCTACTGCTACACCAGGTCCTATACCCCACTCACCAAAGCCGCTTTCCATGTCTGCTGTCACATCAAGTTACTATTCCATTCACATCCAAAGCTGCGTCCGCATGTCTGCTTTTACATCTTGTCCTATACTCCATTCACTACTAGAGCTGCGTTCACGTGTCTGCTTTCGCATCACATCAATACTCTGCTCACTTTCAGATTGCATTTATATGTCTGCTCTATACCATGCTTTTCATGCGCTACCCATACTCAGAGCTGCGCCCATACCATGTTTTTTAGGTACCACTCACATCCAAAGCTGCATTCACCCATTCGTTGTTACATCATGTGTTGTACTCTGCTCCCACTCAAAGCTGCATTCTCCTGTTCATTGCTACGTCATGGTTTTACTCAATAATCTCACCGGGGCAGTCTGCACCCACCGCTCTGGTACCTCTCGCCCGACAAACATAACTTTGTTCTTTTTAGGCTTACGTTCCCTTCCTCGGTGGTCTGTTACATTCCATAGGCATACTTTCTGTTAATCCTGGTTCGTATTCACTCAGACTGGTCTCCTTTTACTTCTGGTTCATATTCACTCAGACTGCTCTCCTTTTACTTCTGGTTCGTATTCACTCAGACTGGTCTCCTTTTACTTCTGGTTCATATTCACTCAGACTGGTCTCCTTTTACTTCTGGTTCATATTCACTCAGACTGGTCTCCTTTTACTTCTGGTTCGTATTCACTCAGACTGGTCTCCTTTTACTTCTGGTTCATATTCACTCAGATTGGTCTCCTTTTACTTCTGGTTCGTATTCACTCAGACTGGTCTCCTTTTACTTCTGGTTCGTATTCACTCAGACTGGTCTCCTTTTACTTCTGGTTCATATTCACTCAGACTGGTCTCCTTTTACTTCTGGTTCGTATTCACTCAGACTGGTCTCCTTTTACTTCTGGTTCATATTCACTCAGACTGCTCTCCTTTTACTTCTGGTTCGTATTCACTCAGACTGGTCTCCTTTTACTTCTGGTTCATATTCACTCAGACTGGTCTCCTTTTACTTCTGGTTCATATTCACTCAGATTGGTCTCCTTTTACTTCTGGTTCATATTCACTCAGACTGGTCTCCTTTTACTTCTGGTTCATATTCACTCAGACTGGTCTCCTTTTACTTCTGGTTCATATTCACTCAGATTGGTCTCCTTTTACTTCTGGTTTGTATTCACTCAGACTGGTCTCCTTTTATTTCTTGTTTGTATTCACTCAGACTGGTCTCCTTTTACTTCTGGTTTGTATTCACTCAGACTGGTCTCCTTTTATTTCTTGTTTGTATTCACTCAGACTGGTCTCCTTTTACTTCTGGTTCATATTCACTCAGACTGGTCTTTTTATTTCTGGTTCGTATTCACTCAGACTGGTCTCCTTTTACTTCTGGTTCATATTCACTCAGACTGGTCTTTTTATTTCTGGTTCGTATTCACTCAGACTGGTCTCCTTTTACTTCTGGTTCATATTCACTCAGACTGGTCTCCTTTACTTCTGGTTCATAATCACTGTTAAAGGGGATATTAATTATTGATATTTATGCGACTCAATAATTAATATTCATAAATAGGCGTGAGTCGTCTTATGATAGCTCCGCCTATTTATGCCTTACTTTATAACAAATCGCTACTGATTGCCTTACACTAATCACTAAACTAGCTGCATGCGCCTTACTATCACTATACTACGGCGACTACTACTAAAAACACCATACACTGTATTATGAACAATAAGGAATATTTATTACACAATACAATTATACAAGTCTAACAATACGCTATATCTATATATATTCATGGATCAATGGATATGAATATATATACATATAGACATACACACCGCAGTATAGAAACAGTATTACAATAAACACAATACAAGCCTAACTACACTACACCGCACAATCCCAAATTCCACCTCACATACTATCTATACATTACAATAATACATTCATACACACAAATATCAGTAACCCACCCGCCTGTCTAATCACTGTCCCTACGGGGTACAAGGGGTTGAACACAATGGTGGCTCTGCAGGGGTTAATACCTGCAGGCCAAGGGACACAGGGTACTGGGAGGTTAATGCTCTGCAGACTTGCAGAGCAGTGGCACAGAGCATTGAAGGGGTTAATGCTCTTCAGCAGCAGGGTAGGGGATAAGGGCAGCAACCATGCTGCTGGGGTTATAGGGTCCACAGGGGGACTGCTGAGAATGTTGGGGCTACATGGGACAAGCAGTGCAGGGGTTACTGCTGGAGGTCTGCCAGGGTCCCAGCAGGGGTTTCTACGAGGGTTGCGGGGTACATGAGGGATGGGGGAACACAGAGGTAGGTGGTGTAAGGGTAAGTTGGTGGTAGGTGGGAAGGGTAAATATCAGGGGGATATTGCAGGGGACCGTAGGAGCGTAGGGGACTCAGGCATAGGGGAACCAGGGGATCGTAGGGGTATCAGGGAGCAGGGATACTTAGCGGGGATATGCTCGTTGTCCAGGGGGATGATGCTTCTTCTCCAGCTCCGGCTGGTCTTACCTGGCTCCTGAGCGGAGCGCCGCCGGTCTATTTAAACTTGGCGGCGCCTGCTCGCAGTCCTCCTGTTGCCGCCGTGCGCATGCGCACCGCCGGCCTCAACACGTGGGCCGGCGTGGTGATATGACGTCACCGCGCCGGCCCGAGGATCTCGGAGCGCGCTTCCAGGGGGGGGATCCTTTTGATCCTCCCGCCTGTGAAGCGGACGCCTACCTCCGGCGCTGTAATTACAGCGCCGGAGGTCAGCCACTCACAGGGGCATGGGAACTCTTTGTTCCCATGTCTCTGTTAGGCGCACCATCTCCGGCGGGGCCGGAGATGGTGACGAAGGGCAGAGGATCTTATCCTTTGTAGAGGCCGACGCTGGACATAATTGTCCAACTGTCGGTCTCCTCCACCCACCCAGCAGGCGCATATGAGCGGGATTCCAGCCATATATGCCCATAGATGCTTGGGGCACATCTATAAGCATATATGAACGGACATTATTCACATAGGGGCAGGAATAAGCCCTCCTATATAACTGTATAGGGGCACATATATATCCACAGATGTCTGGGCCACATCTATAGATACATATGTGCCCATACCCCTGAAACCCACCCCTATAACATGCCCTACATACACAGAGATGCATGCGGCCAAGGGGGCACACATACATCCTCATGTATGCAACGCATCCCACCTGGACGGGCCCAGAAAAAGGGCCCATATATATATATGCATATATGTCAGGGCATATATACATATATATACTTAAATATGACACTTCCCTCAACAATTACTCAGACTGGTCTCCTTTTACTTCTGGTTCATATTCACTCAGACTGCTCTCCTTTTACTTCTGGTTCGTATTCACTCAGACTGGTCTCCTTTTACTTCTGGTTCGTATTCACTCAGACTGGTCTCCTTTTACTTCTGGTTCGTATTCACTCAGACTGGTCTCCTTTTACTTCTGGTTCATATTCACTCAGACTGGTCTCCTTTTACTTCTGGTTCGTATTTGTAACGGACCGTTTCAGCAGACAAGGAGTTAAAATCCGTTTAGGCGATATGCCCCTTTCTGAGAGACAGGCCCAGCTACTGCAGAACACCAACCTCCCGAACTGGATACAAAATAGCACTCCAAACTGGAACCTCACGAATAGCTGCTAGCAGACGAACAGGAATCGGCTTGCACTCCTGGCAATCGGTCTCTAGCAGCATACAGCGGATCCCCCCAATAACGAGACAAGGCTCCGTGTTGAGGGTCAAGCAGTGGTCTGAGGTGCTGGCACACCCAGCCTGGTTTTTATTACAGTTGTTGCAAATACAGGTCCGCCCACAGGGGTTTGAAATACAGCCAATCAATATGTTACAACACATACAATGTAAGTACACGCCCCTAGGGGACCAGAAGGAAGACTTGTGATATAGGACAGATATGCAGCACTGTAGGATACACAGAGACAATACATCCCCACAATGCATCATGGTTTCCTCCTCTCTGCCCTGGAGACACCCGAGGCGTAATCCAATTATCTCTCAAGACAAAGAGAAGTCACCAATACACATGTGCAGACAATAGGACAGACATCACCCTTTAAACACACAATGGGACAATGGCACAATAGAAACACACCCAGCATTTTCCTCCCAAGCTGACAAGTTACACTTATTATAAATTGTTACAACTTAGTGAGTTTACATTGGCCATACATATAACTTACATCAATTTAAACAGTATAACTTGGGGACAAACCTATCCAAAATTCACTTGAATAGGTTCAGGGGTTTAAAAGTTAGTATATGGCCCATAATCCTGGGGCAAGAGGCCAGCAGCCAGGCCTCTCCAGAACCCAATGGCGAGGTTGGTTTCGCCACAGTATTCACTCAGACTGGTATCCTTTTACTTCTGGTTCGTATTCACTCAGACTGGTATCCTTTTACTTCTGGTTCATATTCACTCAGACTGGTCTCCTTTTACTTCTGGTTCATATTCACTCAGACTGGTCTCCTTTTACTTCTCGTTTGTATTCACTCAGACTGGTCTCCTTTTACTTCTGGTTCGTATTTACTTAGATTGTTCTCCTGCCCCAGTTCACCAAACAGCTCCTCAGCGGAGGTCAGTCGGCCAATAGGAGTAAGTTTCCTGCTATGTTTTCACAAGTTGTTCATTTGTTCGTCACGATAAGAGACTTCTCTTAGCGAACTTGCAATGACTCAGGCTCTTGTTTTTCTCCCATCTCTGTTTCAATTTCATGTTTACGTTTATGGTTCGCGGTGGTTAGTGTTATGTATGCACGTGCTTCGGATTTCTAATGTCTATATTTTCAACGCCTGTTGGCAGTTATGTTCCTTAGGCCACCTTCTAGCCAATCCAATCATTCAAGTCGCTGCATGTCCCATCAGTCCGGCTTACGTTTTAATTACTTATCGTCACCGCAACGTCATCCCTCTGTCTTCGGGGGCCCTATGACTGATCCGGCCTCATGGCTCCGGGGCCCCCATGACCGTTTTTCATGTTTTGTTTGTTAGGGGTACGACATGTTGTAGGTTGGTTAGTGTCCCAGGTTTGCTGTTGGAGGGGTCATGGTTATGCGAGTCCCCAAGGCATTCTGGTGCTGCATAAGTGGTTTAAAAAAAACAAAAAAAACATAAGAGGCTCGCACGAGTGGCTCTTCGCTTATAGGACCTCACGATTGGCACCGACACTTGTAGTTCGCACGGCCATCTGATACTTTTTTCCGCCATAAGAGACTTGCACGCATGGCTCCTGCCATAAGAGTCTCGCACGCATGGCTTCTGCCATAAGAGACTCGCACGCATGGCTCCCGCCATAAGGGACTCGCACGCATGGCTCCCGCCATAAGGTACTCGCACGCATGGCTCCCACCATAAGAGACTCGCACGCATGGCTCCCGCCATAAGAGGCTCGCACGCATGGCTCCCGCCATAAGAGTCTCGCACGCATGGCTCCTTCCATAAGGTACTCGCACGCATGGCTCCCGCCATAAGGGACTCGCACGCATGGCTCCCGCCATAAGAGACTCGCACGCATGGCTCCCGCCATAAGAGACTCGCACGCATGGCTCCCGCCATAAGAGACTCGCACGCATGGCTCCCGCCATAAGAGACTCGCACGCATGGCTCCCGCCTTAAGAGACTCGCACGCATGGCTCCCGCCATAAGGGACTCGCACACATGGCTCCCACCATAAGGGACTCACACGCATGGCTCCCGCCATAAGAGACTCGCATGCATGGCTCCCGCCATAAGAGGCTCGCACGCATGGCCCGCCATAAGAGACTCGCACGCATGGCTCCCGCCATAAGAGGCTCGCACGCATGGCTCCCGCCATAAGAGACTCGCACGCATGGCTTCCACCATAAGGGACTCGCACGCATGGCTCCCGCCATAAGGGACTCGCTGGAGTGACTCTTGGCTTAGAGGATTTCACAATTGTCATCGACATTGGTAGGTCATACGGCCATCTGATACTATTTTCCATGGCGCACCTTTCAGAAGTTTTCTTTTGTACATTTATATTTTACAGATCAGTACTTGCGGTTCATTTCAGCCTCATTTCAGTAAGAAGATTTACCCCATGTCTTTGTCTTTCTAGGTTATCGAGTCCCGGTTAATTACTAAACCCGTCGGGTTAAGCCCCAATCTTTTCCCCAGCCGTCCTTAATTCTTAGGCCTCTTTCAGACGGGCGTTGCAGCAAAATGTGCGGGTGCGTTGCGGGAACACGTACGATTTTTCTGCACGAGTGCAAAACATTGTAATGCGTTTTGCACTCGCGTGAGAGAAATCGCGCATGTTTGGTACCCAAACCCCAACTTCTTCACAGAAGTTCGGGCTTGTGATCGTGGTTCTGTAGATTGTATTATTTTCCCTTATAACATGGTTATAAGGGGAAATAATAGCATTCTGAATACAGAATGCATAGTAAAACAGCGCTGGAGGGGTTAAAAAAATAAATAAATTATTTAACTCACCTTAGTCCACTTGATCGCGTAGCCGGCATCTCCTTCTGTCTCCTTTGCTGAACAGGACCTGTGGTGAGCATTCATTGCAGGAACAGGACCTGTGGTGACGTCACTCCGGTCATCACATGGTCCATCACCATGGTAAAAGATCATGTGATGGACCATGTGATGACCGGAGTGACGTCACCACAGGTCCTGTTCAGCAAAGAAGGAGACAGACGAGATGCCGGCTGCGCGAGCAAGTGGATTATTATTATTATTATTTTTTAACCCCTCCAGCCCTATTGTACTATGCATTCTGTATTCAGAATGCTATTATTTTCCCTTATAACCATGTCTCCATCCCGATCATCTCCTAGCAACCGTGCGTGAAAATCGCACCGCACTTGCTTGCGGATGTTTGCGATTTTCACGCAACCCCATTCACTTCTATGGGGCCTGTGTTGCGTGAAAAACGCAGAATATAGAGCATGCTGCGATTTTCACGCAACGCTCAAATGATGCGTGAAAATCACCGCTCATGTGAACAGCCCCATAGAAATAAATGGGTCGGGATTCCGTGCGGGTGCAATGCGTTCACCTCGCGTATTGCACCCGCGCGGAAAACTCGCCCGTGTGAAAGGGGCCTTAAGGTTTGCATCCCGGCGGCTGCCCGGCCCCATGGGCCCCTGGTGGTTGCTTCGGCCCCATGGCTTCAGGGGTCCGACCAATGGTTGTCTGTCCACCTGTGCAGCTATGCTTTTGGTTTTGAATGGCTCACATCTTTACCTGCTTGCAGCTTATGTTATTTAGGTTTCTTTTTAGTTAATGTCCGTTATTATCTCCATTTTCTGTCACGTTTCCCTTCGTCTTTTCAGGTCAGGCAGTTCATGTTGGGGGTCACCTTCCACGTCGGTCAGGTCTCGTTCCTAACGATATTTTGCCTTGCATGTTATTCAGGCCACGTAGTTTATCTTGGGTATCGCCTGCCACATCGGTCAGGCTCGTGGTGTCATTTCACCTGCTCCTTATTCAGGTCACTTATTATAGTTATTTCTTGATTTTAAAAAAATACAAAATAAATCGTCCCCATGGCTTCGGGGGCCCGGTGACGGCTTCGGCCCCATGGGGCAGCATGGAGAGGAGGAGACGGCCGCAGGTTAGTGCCGCATGCGGGGAGGATGAGATGGCTGCAGGTTAGCGCCGCACACAGGGGAGGAGGAGACGGCTGCAGGTTAGTGCCGCACGCAGGGGAGGAGGAGACGGCTGCAGGTTAGCGCCGCATGCAGGGGAGGAGACGGCTGCAGGTTAGTGCCGCACGCAGGGGAGGAGGAGATGGCTGCAGGTTAGTGGGGGAGGAGGAGACGGCCGCAGGATAGTGCCGCATGCATAAAAGGAGGAGAAGGCTGCAGGTTAGCGCCGCATGCAGGGGAGGAGGAGACGGCTGCAGGTTAGTGCCACACGCAGGGGAGGAGGAGACGGCCGCAGGTTAGTGCCGCATGCAGGGGAGGAGTAGACGGCCGCAGGTTATTGCCACACGCAGGGGAGGAGGAGATGGCTGCAGGTTAGCACCGCACGCAGGGAGGAAAAGATGGCTGCAGGTTAGTGGGGGAGGAGGAGACGGCCGCAGGATAGTGCCGCATGCATAAAAGGAGGAGAAGGCTGCAGGTTAGCACCGCACGCAGGGGAGGAGTAGACGGCTGCAGGTTAGTGCCGCACGCAGGGGAGGAGGAGACGGCCGCAGGTTATTGCCACACGCAGGGGAGGAGGAGACGGCCGCAGGTTAGTGCCGCACGCAGGGGAGGAGTAGACGGCCGCAGGTTATTGCCACACGCAGGGTAGGAGGAGAAGGCTGCAGGTTAGCGCCGCACGCAGGGGAGGAGGAGATGGCTGCAGGTTAGCACCGCACGCAGGGAGGAAAAGATGGCTGCAGGTTAGTGGGGGAGGAGGAGACGGCCGCAGGATAGTGCCGCATGCATAAAAGGAGGAGATGGCTACAGGTTAGTGCTGCACGCAGGGGAGGAGGAGACGGCCGCAGGTTAGTCCTTCATGCATGAAAGGAGGAGATGGCTGCAGGTTAGTACCGCATGCAGGGAGGAGGAGAAGGCTGCAGGTTAGCGCCGCACGCAGGGGAGGAGGAGACGGCCGCAGGTTAGTGCTGCACGCAGGGAGGAGGAGAAGGCTGCAGGTTAGCGCCGCATGCAGGGTAGGAGGAGATGGCTGCAGGTTAGTGCCGCACGCAGGGAGGAGGAGAAGGCTGCAGGTTAGCGCCGCATGCAGGGTAGGAGGAGATGGCTGCAGGTTAGTGCCACACGCAGGGGAGGAGTAAACGGCTACAAGTTAGCGCCGCACGCGGAGAGGAGGAGATGGCTGCAGGTTAGTGCCGCACACAGGGAGGAGGAGATGGCTGCAGGTTAGTGCCGCACGCAGGGGAGGAGGAGACGGCTGCAGGTTAGTGCCACACGCAGGGGAGGAGGAGATGGCTGCAGGTTAGCGCCGTATGCGGGGGAGGAGGAGACGGCCGCAGGATAGTGCCGCATGCATGAAAGGAGGAGATGGCTACAGGTTAGTGCCGCCCGCAGGGAAGGAGGAGACGGCTGCAGGTTAGCACCGCATGCAGGGGAGGAGGAGACGGCTGCAGGTTAGTGCCGCTGTCACCGCCAGTTCTGTGAGAAGGTCTGGCAGACGTTCTTCTCTACCTCTTATAGAAACATAAAAACCTAGAATGTGCCGGCAGATAAGAACCATGTGGCCCATCTAGTCTGCCCAATATACTGAGTACTATGGATAGCCCCCGGCCCTATCTTATATGAAGGATAGCCTTATGCCTATCCCATGCATGCTTAAACCCCTTCACTGTATTTGCAGCTACCACTTCTGCAGGAAGGCTATTCCATGCATCCACTACTCTCTCAGTGAAGTAATACTTCCTGATATTGCATGAAGTTCTTTGTTTTGGTTTCACTTTGTCATCTCCTTTCCTTCTCCCAGGTGTCAGCTATTTAGACTAATCGTCTTCCTTTATAATCCCTCCCATACTGCCTCACTTTGCGGTTTATACTACTTCCTGGATGAGGTGTTCACTGCTGGAGGCTGCTGCTGCTGTTTGCTCAGATAAGTCTTTTTCCTTTATTGTGTTTCCTTGCTGGCTTGATTGTAGGTGACCCTGACTCTGTGCGTATTAAGTGCAGGAAGCCGGTGGTCGTGTCCCCTCACTATTATAGGGTTTTCAGGTGTCACTCAGTCTAGGTACGAGGGCATGCAATTGTCTACCATAGAGACCTTTGCATGGGCATAGCAGTCAGGGAGAGCTCTAGGGGTTTTATAGGGCTCACCCATATGCTCCTTAGTTTGTGATCAAGCCAGTCGGATGTTTATTTATAAGTTCCAGCTTTCTGCAACATCATCCGTGACAGCCGCACGCAGGGGAGGAGTAGACGGTCGCAGGTTATTGCCACACGCAGGGGAGGAGGAGACGGCCGCAGGTTATTGCCACACGCAGGGGAGGAGGAGACGGCCGCAGGTTAGTGCCACACGCAGGGGAGGAGGAGACGGCTGCAGATTAGCGCCGCATGCAGGGGAGGAGGAGACGGCCGCAGGTTAGTGCCACACGCAGGGGAGGAGGAGACGGCCGCAGGTTATTGCCACACGCAGGGGAGGAGGAGACGGCCGCAGGTTAGTGCCGCACGCAGGGGAGGAGGAGACGGCCGCAGGTTAGTGCCGCACGCAGGGGAGGAGTAGACGGTCGCAGGTTATTGCCACACGCAGGGGAGGAGGAGACGGCCGCAGGTTAGTGCTGCACGCAGGGGAGGAGGAGACGGATGCAGGTTAGTGCCGCACGCAGGGGAGGAGGAGACGGCCGCAGGTTAGTGCCGCACGCAGGGGAGGAGGAGACGGCCGCAGGATAGTGCCGCACGCAGGGGAGGAGGAGACGGCCGCAGGATAGTGCCGCACGCAGGGGAGGAGGAGACGGCCGCAGGTTATTGCCACACGCAGGGGAGGAGGAGACGGCTGCAGGTTAGTGCCGCACACAGGGGAGGAGATGGCTGCAGGTTAGTGCCGCACACAGGGGAGGAGGAGACGGCCGCAGGTTAGTGCCGCACGCAGGGGATGAGGAGACGGCCGCAGGTTAGTGCCGCACGCAGGGGAGGAGGAGACGGCCGCAGGTTAGTGCCGCACGCAGGGGAGGAGGAGACGGCCGCAGGTTAGTGCCGCACGCAGGGGATGAGGAGACGGCCGCAGGTTAGCACCGCACGCAGGGGAGAAGGAGACGGCTGCAGGTTAGTGCCGCACACAGGGGAGGAGGAGACGGCTGCAGGTTAGTGCCGCACACAGGGGAGGAGGAGACAGCTGCAGGTTAGCACCGCACGCAGGGGAGGAGGAGACGGCCGCAGGATAGTGCCGCACGCAGGGGAGGAGGAGACGGCCGCAGGTTATTGCCACACGCAGGGGAGGAGGAGACGGCTGCAGGTTAGTGCCGCACACAGGGGAGGAGATGGCTGCAGGTTAGTGCCGCACACAGGGGAGGAGGAGACGGCCGCAGGTTAGTGCCGCACGCAGGGGATGAGGAGACGGCCGCAGGTTAGTGCCGCACGCAGGGGAGGAGGAGACGGCCGCAGGTTAGTGCCGCACGCAGGGGAGGAGGAGACGGCTGCAGGTTAGTGCCGCACACAGGGGAGAAGGAGACGGCTGCAGGTTAGTGCCGCACACAGGGGAGGAGGAGACGGCTGCAGGTTAGTGCCGCACGCAGGGGAGGAGGAGACGGATGCAGGTTAGCACCGCACGCAGGGGAGAAGGAGACGGCTGCAGGTTAGTGCCGCACACAGGGGAGAAGGAGACGGCTGCAGGTTAGTGCCGCACACAGGGGAGGAGGAGACGGCTGCAGGTTAGTGCCGCACGCAGGGGAGAAGGAGACGGCTGCAGGTTAGTGCCGCACACAGGGGAGAAGGAGACGGCTGCAGGTTAGTGCCGCACACAGGGGAGGAGGAGACGGCTGCAGGTTAGTGCCGCACACAGGGGAGGAGGAGACGGCCGCAGGTTAGCACCGCACGCAGGGGAGAAGGAGACGGCTGCAGGTTAGTGCCGCACACAGGGGAGGAGGAGACAGCTGCAGGTTAGCACCGCACGCAGGGGAGAAGGAGACGGCTGCAGGTTAGTGCCGCACACAGGGGAGGAGGAGACGGCTGCAGGTTAGTGCCGCACACAGGGGAGGAGGAGACAGCTGCAGGTTAGCACCGCACGCAGGGGAGAAGGAGACGACTGCAGGTTAGTGCCGCACACAGGGGAGGAGGAGACGGCTGCAGGTTAGTGCCGCACGCAGGGGAGGAGGAGACGGCCGCAGGTTAGTGCCGCACGCAGGGGAGGAGGAGACGGATGCAGGTTAGTGCCGCATGCAGGGGAGGAGGAGACGGCCGCAGGTTATTGCCACACGCAGGGGAGGAGGAGACAGCTGCAGGTTAGTGCCGCACGCAGGGGAGAAGGAGACGGCTGCAGGTTATTGCCACACGCAGGGGAGGAGGAGACGGCTGCAGGTTATTGCCACATGTAAAGGAGGAGGAGACAGCTGCAGGTTAGCGCCGCATGCAGGGGAGGAGGAGACGGTCGCAGGTTAGTGCCGCACGCAGGGGAGGAGTAGACGGTCGCAGGTTATTGCCACACGCAGGGGAGGAGGAGACGGCCGCAGGTTAGTGCTGCACGCAGGGGAGGAGGAGACGGCCGCAGGTTAGCGCCACGCGCAGGGGAGGAGGAGACGGCCGCAGGTTAGTGCTGCACGCAGGGGAGGAGGAGACAGCTGCAGGTTAGCACCGCACACAGGGGAGGAGGAGACGGCCGCAAGTTAGTGCCGCATGCAGGGGAGGAGGAGACGGCCGCAGGTTAGTGCCGCACGCAGGGGAGGAGGAGACGGCCGCAAGTTATTGCCACACGCAGGGGAAGAGGAGACGGCCGCAGGTTAGTGCCGCACACAGGGGAGGAGGAGACAGCTGCAGGTTAGCACCGCACGCAGGGGAGGAGGAGACGGATGTAGGTTAGTGCCGCATGCAGGGGAGGAGGAGACGGCCGCAGTTTAGTGCCGCATGCAGGGGAGGAGGAGACGGATGCAGGTTAGTGCCGCACACAGGGGAGGAGGAGACGGCCGCAAGTTAGTGCCGCATGCAGGGGAGGAGGAGACGGATGCAGGTTAGTGCCGCATGCAGGGGAGGACGCAGGGGAGGAGGAGACGGCTGCAGGTTAGTGCCGCACACAGGGGAGGAGGAGACGGCCGCAAGTTAGTGCCGCACACAGGGGAGGAGGAGACAGCTGCAGATTAGCACCGCACGCAGGGGAGAAGGAGACGGCTGCAGGTTAGCACCGCACACAGGGGAGGAGGAGACGGCTGCAGGTTAGCGCCGCACGCAGGGGAGGAGGAGACGGCTGCAGGTTAGCACCGCACGCAGGGGAGGAGGAGACGGCTGCAGGTTAGCACCGCACGCAGGGGAGGAGTAGACGGTCGCAGGTTATTGCCACACGCAGGGGAGAAGGAGACGGCCGCAGGTTATTGCCACACGCAGGGGAGGAGGAGACGGCCGCAGGTTAGTGCCACACGCAGGGGAGGAGGAGACGGCCGCAGGTTAGTGCCGCACGCAGGGGAGGAGGAGACGGCCGCAGGTTATTGCCACACGCAGGGGAGGAGGAGACGGCCGCAGGTTAGTGCTGCACGCAGGGGAGGAGGAGACGGCCGCAGGATAGTGCCGCACGCAGGGGAGGAGGAGACGGCCGCAGGTTATTGCCACACGCAGGGGAGGAGGAGACGGCTGCAGGTTAGTGCCGCACACAGGGGAGGAGATGGCTGCAGGTTAGTGCCGCACACAGGGGAGGAGGAGACGGCCGCAGGTTAGTGCCGCACGCAGGGGATGAGGAGACGGCCGCAGGTTAGTGCCGCACGCAGGGGAGGAGGAGACGGCCGCAGGTTAGTGCCGCACGCAGGGGAGGAGGAGACGGCCGCAGGTTAGTGCCGCACGCAGGGGATGAGGAGACGGCCGCAGGTTAGTGCCGCACGCAGGGGATGAGGAGACGGCCGCAGGTTAGCGCCGCACACAGGGGAAGAGGAGACGGCTGCAGGTTAGTGCCGCACACAGGGGAGGAGGAGACGGCTGCAGGTTAGTGCCGCACACAGGGGAGGAGGAGACGGCCGCAGGTTAGTGCCGCACACAGGGGAGGAGGAGACGGCCGCAGGTTAGTGCCGCACACAGGGGAGGAGGAGACGGCTGCAGGTTAGTGCCGCACGCAGGGGAGGAGGAGACGGCTGCAGGTTAGCGCCGCACGCAGGGGAGGAGGAGACGGCTGCAGGTTAGTGCCGCACGCAGGGGAGAAGGAGACGACTGCAGGTTAGTGCCGCACACAGGGGAGGAGGAGACGGCTGCAGGTTAGTGCCGCACGGAGGGGAGGAGGAGACGGCCGCAGGTTAGTGCCGCACGCAGGGGAGGAGGAGACGGATGCAGGTTAGTGCCGCATGCAGGGGAGGAGGAGACGGCCGCAGGTTATTGCCACACGCAGGGGAGGAGGAGACGGCTGCAGGTTATTGCCACACGCAGGGGAGGAGGAGACGGCTGCAGGTTATTGCCACATGTAAAGGAGGAGGAGACGGCTGCAGGTTAGCGCCGCATGCAGGGGAGGAGGAGACGGTCGCAGGTTAGCGCCGCATGCAGGGGAGGAGGAGACGGATGCAGGTTAGTGCCGCACGCAGGGGAGGAGTAGACGGTCGCAGGTTATTGCCACACGCAGGGGAGGAGTAGACGGTCGCAGGTTATTGCCACACGCAGGGGAGGAGGAGACGGCCGCAGGTTAGTGCTGCACGCAGGGGAGGAGGAGACGGCCGCAGGTTAGCGCCACGCGCAGGGGAGGAGGAGACGGCCGCAGGTTAGTGCTGCACGCAGGGGAGGAGGAGACAGCTGCAGGTTAGCACCGCACACAGGGGAGGAGGAGACGGCCGCAAGTTAGTGCCGCATGCAGGGGAGGAGGAGACGGCCGCAGGTTAGTGCCGCACGCAGGGGAGGAGGAGACGGCCGCAAGTTATTGCCACACGCAGGGGAAGAGGAGACGGCCGCAGGTTAGTGCCGCACACAGGGGAGGAGGAGACGGCTGCAGGTTAGTGCCGCACGCAGGGGAGGAGGAGACGGATGTAGGTTAGTGCCGCATGCAGGGGAGGAGGAGACGGCCGCAGGTTAGTGCCGCATGCAGGGGAGGAGGAGACGGCCGCAGGTTAGTGCCGCATGCAGGGGAGGAGGAGACGGATGCAGGTTAGTGCCGCATGCAGGGGAGGACGCAGGGGAGGAGGAGACGGCTGCAGGTTAGTGCCGCACACAGGGGAGGAGGAGACGGCCGCAAGTTAGTGCCGCATGCAGGGGAGGAGGAGACGGATGCAGGTTAGCACCGCACGCAGGGGAGAAGGAGACGGCCGCAGGTTAGTGCCGCACGCAGGGGAGGAGGAGACGGCCGCAGGTTATTGCCACACGCAGGGGAAGAGGAGACGGCCGCAGGTTAGTGCCGCACACAGGGGAGGAGGAGACAGCTGCAGGTTAGCACCGCACGCAGGGGAGGAGGAGACGGATGTAGGTTAGTGCCGCACACAGGGAAGGAGGAGACGGCCGCAGGTTAGTGCCGCATGCAGGGGAGGACGCAGGGGAGGAGGAGACGGCTGCAGGTTAGTGCCGCACACAGGGGAGGAGGAGACGGCCGCAAGTTAGTGCCGCATGCAGGGGAGGAGGAGACGGATGCAGGTTTGCGTTGCATGCAGGGGAGGAGGAGACGGCCGCAGGTTAGTGCCACATGTAAAGGAGGAGGAGACGGCTGCAGGTTAGCGCCGCATGCAGGGGATGAGGAGACGGATGTAGGTTTGCGTTGCATGCAGGGGAGGAGGAGACGGCTGTAGGTTAGTGCCACATGTAAAGGAGGAGGAGACGGATGCAGGTTAGTGCCGCACGCAGGGGAGAAGGAGACGGCTGCAGGTTATTGCCACACGCAGGGGAGGAGGAGACGGCCGCAGGTTATTGCCACACGCAGGGGATGAGGAGACGGCTGCAGGTTAGCACCGCACGCAGGGGAAGAGGAGACGGCTGCAGGTTAGTGCCGCACGCAGGGGAGAAGGAGACGGCTGCAGGTTAGTGCCGCACACAGGGGAGGAGGAGACGGCTGCAGGTTAGTGCCGCACGCAGGGGAGGAGGAGACGGCCGCAGGTTAGTGCCGCACGCAGGGGAGGAGGAGACGGATGCAGGTTAGTGCCGCATGCAGGGGAGGAGGAGACGGCCGCAGGTTATTGCCACACGCAGGGGAGGAGGAGACGGCCGCAGGTTAGTGCCGCACGCAGGGGAGGAGGGGACGGATGCAGGTTAGTGCCGCACGCAGGGGAGGAGGAGACGGCCGCAGGTTAGTGCCACACGCAGGGGAGGAGGAGACGGCCGCAGGTTATTGCCACACACAGGGGAGGAGTAGACGGCCGCAGGTTATTGCCACACGCAGGGGAGGAGGAGACGGCCGCAGGTTAGTGCCGCACGCAGGGGAGGAGGAGACGGCCGCAGGTTATTGCCACACGCAGGGGAGGAGGAGACGGCCGCAGGTTAGTGCCGCACGCAGGGGAGGAGGAGACGGCTGCAGGTTAGTGCCGCACGCAGGGGAAGAGGAGACGGATGCAGGTTATTGCCACACGCAGGGAGGAGGAGACGGCTGCAGGTTAGTGCCGCACGCAGGGGAAGAGGAGACGGCTGCAGGTTAGTGCCGCACGCAGGGGAGGAGTAGACGGCCGCAGGTTATTGCCACACGCAGGGGAGGAGGAGACGGCCGCAGGTTATTGCCACACGCAGGGGAGGAGGAGACGGCCGCAGGTTAGTGCCGCACGCAGGGGAGGAGTAGACGGCCGCAGGTTAGTGCCGCACGCAGGGGAGGAGGAGACGGCCGCAGGTTAGTGCCGCACGCAGGGGAGGAGTAGACGGCCGCAGGTTATTGCCACACGCAGGGGAGGAGGAGACGGCCGCAGGTTATTGCCACACGCAGGGGAGGAGGAGACAGCTGCAGGTTAGCACCGCACGCAGGGGAAGAGGAGACGGCTGCAGGTTAGTGCCGCACACAGGGGAGGAGGAGACAGCTGCAGGTTAGCACCGCACGCAGGGGAGAAGGAGACGGCTGCAGGTTAGTGCCGCACACAGGGGAGGAGGAGACGGCTGCAGGTTAGTGCCGCACGCAGGGGAGGAGGAGACGGCCGAAGGTTAGTGCCGCATGCAGGGGAGGAGGAGACGGATGCAGGTTAGTGCCGCACGCAGGGGAGGAGGAGACGGCTGCAGGTTAGCACCGCACACAGGGGAGGAGGAGACAGCTGCAGGTTAGTGCCGCACACAGGGGAGGAGGAGACAGCTGCAGGTTAGCACCGCACGCAGGGGAGAAGGAGACGGCTGCAGGTTAGTGCCGCACTCAGGGGAGGAGGAGACGGCCGAAGGTTAGTGCCGCATGCAGGGGAGGAGGAGACGGATGCAGGTTAGTGCCGCATGCAGGGGAGGACGCAGGGGAGGAGGAGACGGCTGCAGGTTAGTGCCGCACGCAGGGGAGGAGGAGACGGCTGCAGGTTAGCACCGCACACAGGGGAGGAGGAGACGGCCGCAAGTTAGTGCCGCATGCAGGGGAGGAGGAGACGGATGCAGGTTTGCGTTGCATGCAGGGGAGGAGGAGACGGTCGCAGGTTAGTGCCACATGTAAAGGAGGAGGAGACGGCTGCAGGTTAGCGCCGCATGCAGGGGATGAGGAGACGGATGCAGGTTAGCACCGCACGCAGGGGAGGAGTAGACGGTCGCAGGTTATTGCCACACGCAGGGGAGGAGGAGACGGCCGCAGGTTAGTGCTGCACGCAGGGGAGGAGGAGACGGATGCAGGTTAGTGCCGCACGCAGGGGAGGAGGAGACGGCCGCAGGTTATTGCCACACGCAGGGGAGGAGGAGACGGCCGCAGGTTAGTGCCGCACGCAGGGGAAGAGGAGACGGCTGCAGGTTAGTGCCGCACACAGGGGAGGAGGAGACGGCTGCAGGTTAGTGCCGCACGCAGGGGAGGAGGAGACGGATGCAGGTTAGTGCCGCACACAGGGGAGGAGGAGACGGCCGCAGGTTATTGCCACACGCAGGGGAGGAGTAGACGGCCGCAGGTTATTGCCACACGCAGGGGAGGAGGAGACGGCCGCAGGTTAGTGCTGCACGCAGGGGAGGAGGAGACGGATGCAGGTTAGTGCCGCACGCAGGGGAGGAGTAGACGGTCGCAGGTTAGCGCCACGCGCAGGGGAGGAGGAGACGGCCGCAGGTTAGTGCTGCACGCAGGGGAGGAGGAGACAGCTGCAGGTTAGCACCGCACACAGGGGAGGAGGAGACGGCCGCAAGTTAGTGCCGCATGCAGGGGAGGAGGAGACGGCCGCAGGTTAGTGCTGCACGCAGGGGAGGAGGAGACGGCCGCAGGTTATTGCCACGCGCAGGGGAGGAGGAGACGGCCGCAGGTTAGTGCTGCACGCAGGGGAGGAGGAGACAGCTGCAGGTTAGCACCGCACACAGGGGAGGAGGAGACGGCCGCAAGTTAGTGCCGCATGCAGGGGAGGACGCAGGGGAGGAGGAGACGGCTGCAGGTTAGTGCCGCACACAGGGGAGGAGGAGACGGCCGCAAGTTAGTGCCGCATGCAGGGGAGGAGGAGACGGATGCAGGTTTGCGTTGCATGCAGGGGAGGAGGAGACGGCCGCAGGTTAGTGCCACATGTAAAGGAGGAGGAGACGGCTGCAGGTTAGCGCCGCACACAGGGGAGGAGGAGACGGATGCAGGTTAGTGCTGCACACAGGGGAGGAGGAGACGGCTGCAGGTTAGTGTTGCACGCAGGGGAGGAGGAGACGGCTGTAGGTTAGTGCCACATGTAAAGGAGGAGGAGACGGATGCAGGTTAGTGCCGCACGCAGGGGAGAAGGAGACGGCTGCAGGTTATTGCCACACGCAGGGGAGGAGGAGACGGCCGCAGGTTATTGCCACACGCAGGGGATGAGGAGACGGCTGCAGGTTAGCACCGCACGCAGGGGAAGAGGAGACGGCTGCAGGTTAGTGCCGCACGCAGGGGAGAAGGAGACGGCTGCAGGTTAGTGCCGCACGCAGGGGAGGAGGAGACGGCTGCAGGTTAGTGCCGCACGCAGGGGAGGAGGAGACGGCCGCAGGTTAGTGCCGCACGCAGGGGAGGAGGAGACGGATGCAGGTTAGTGCCGCATGCAGGGGAGGAGGAGACGGCCGCAGGTTATTGCCACACGCAGGGGAGGAGGAGACGGCCGCAGGTTAGTGCCGCACGCAGGGGAGGAGGGGACGGATGCAGGTTAGTGCCGCACGCAGGGGAGGAGGAGACGGCCGCAGGTTAGTGCCACACGCAGGGGAGGAGGAGACGGCCGCAGGTTAGTGCCACACGCAGGGGAGGAGTAGACGGCCGCAGGTTATTGCCACACGCAGGGGAGGAGGAGACGGCCGCAGGTTAGTGCCGCACGCAGGGGAGGAGGAGACGGCCGCAGGTTATTGCCACACGCAGGGGAGGAGGAGACGGCCGCAGGTTAGTGCCGCACGCAGGGGAGGAGTAGACGGCTGCAGGTTAGTGCCGCACGCAGGGGAGGAGGAGACGGCCGCAGGTTAGTGCCGCACGCAGGGGAGGAGTAGACGGCCGCAGGTTATTGCCACACGCAGGGGAGGAGGAGACGGCCGCAGGTTATTGCCACACGCAGGGGAGGAGGAGACAGCTGCAGGTTAGCACCGCACGCAGGGGAGAAGGAGACGGCTGCAGGTTAGTGCCGCACACAGGGGAGGAGGAGACGGCTGCAGGTTAGTGCCGCACGCAGGGGAGGAGGAGACGGCCGAAGGTTAGTGCCGCATGCAGGGGAGGAGGAGACGGATGCAGGTTAGTGCCGCACGCAGGGGAGGAGGAGACGGCTGCAGGTTAGCACCGCACACAGGGGAGGAGGAGACAGCTGCAGGTTAGTGCCGCACACAGGGGAGGAGGAGACAGCTGCAGGTTAGCACTGCACGCAGGGGAGAAGGAGACGGCTGCAGGTTAGTGCCGCACACAGGGGAGGAGGAGACGGCTGCAGGTTAGTGCCGCACACAGGGGAGGAGGAGACGGCCGAAGGTTAGTGCCGCATGCAGGGGAGGAGGAGACGGATGCAGGTTAGTGCCGCATGCAGGGGAGGACGCAGGGGAGGAGGAGACGGCTGCAGGTTAGTGCCGCACGCAGGGGAGGAGGAGACGGCTGCAGGTTAGCACCGCACACAGGGGAGGAGGAGACGGCCGCAAGTTAGTGCCGCATGCAGGGGAGGAGGAGACGGATGCAGGTTTGCGTTGCATGCAGGGGAGGAGGAGACGGTCGCAGGTTAGTGCCACATGTAAAGGAGGAGGAGACGGCTGCAGGTTAGCGCCGCATGCAGGGGATGAGGAGACGGATGCAGGTTAGCACCGCACGCAGGGGAGGAGTAGACGGTCGCAGGTTATTGCCACACGCAGGGGAGGAGGAGACGGCCGCAGGTTAGTGCTGCACGCAGGGGAGGAGGAGACGGATGCAGGTTAGTGCCGCACGCAGGGGAGGAGGAGACGGCCGCAGGTTATTGCCACATGTAAAGGAGGAGGAGACGGCTGCAGGTTAGTGCCGCACGCAGGGGAGGAGGAGACGGCCGCAGGTTATTGCCACACGCAGGGGAGGAGGAGACGGCCGCAGGTTAGTGCCGCACGCAGGGGATGAGGAGACAGCTGCAGGTTAGCACCGCACGCAGGGGAAGAGGAGACGGCTGCAGGTTAGTGCCGCACGCAGGGGAGGAGGAGACGGCCGCAGGTTAGTGCCGCACACAGGGGAGGAGGAGACGGCTGCAGGTTAGTGCCGCACGCAGGGGAGGAGGAGACGGATGCAGGTTAGTGCCGCACGCAGGGGAGGAGTAGACGGTCGCAGGTTATTGCCACACGCAGGGGAGGAGGAGTCGGCCGCAGGTTAATGCTGCACGCAGGGGAGGAGGAGACGGATGCAGGTTAGCACCGCACGCAGGGGAGGAGGAGACGGATGCAGGTTAGTGCCGCACACAGGGGAGGAGGAGACGGCCGCAGGTTATTGCCACACGCAGGGGAGGAGTAGACGGCCGCAGGTTATTGCCACACGCAGGGGAGAAGGAGACGGCCGCAGGTTAGTGCTGCACGCAGGGGAGGAGGAGACGGATGCAGGTTAGTGCCGCACGCAGGGGAGGAGTAGACGGTCGCAGGTTATTGCCACACGCAGGGGAGGAGGAGACGGCCGCAGGTTAGTGCTGCACGCAGGGGAGGAGTAGACGGCCGCAGGTTAGCGCCACGCGCAGGGGAGGAGGAGACGGCCGCAGGTTAGTGCTGCACGCAGGGGAGGAGGAGACAGCTGCAGGTTAGCACCGCACACAGGGGAGGAGGAGACGGCCGCAAGTTAGTGCCGCATGCAGGGGAGGAGGAGACGGCCGCAGGTTAGTGCTGCACGCAGGGGAGGAGGAGACGGCCGCAGGTTATTGCCACGCGCAGGGGAGGAGGAGACGGCCGCAGGTTAGTGC
Organism: Bufo bufo; assembly: GCF_905171765.1. Lineage (NCBI taxonomy): Eukaryota > Metazoa > Chordata > Amphibia > Anura > Bufonidae > Bufo > Bufo bufo. The sequence goes on along the minus strand of NC_053396.1, from coordinate 902,574 downwards.
TGCACGCAGGGGAGGAGGAGACAGCTGCAGGTTAGCACCGCACACAGGGGAGGAGGAGACGGCCGCAAGTTAGTGCCGCATGCAGGGGAGGAGGAGACGGATGCAGGTTAGTGCCGCATGCAGGGGAGGACGCAGGGGAGGAGGAGACGGCTGCAGGTTAGTGCCGCACACAGGGGAGGAGGAGACGGCCGCAAGTTAGTGCCGCATGCAGGGGAGGAGGAGACGGATGCAGGTTTGCGTTGCATGCAGGGGAGGAGGAGACGGCCGCAGGTTAGTGCCACATGTAAAGGAGGAGGAGACGGCTGCAGGTTAGCGCCGCATGCAGGGGATGAGGAGACGGATGTAGGTTAGTGCTGCACACAGGGGAGGAGGAGACGGATGCAGGTTAGTGCTGCACACAGGGGAGGAGGAGACGGATGTAGGTTTGCGTTGCATGCAGGGGAGGAGGAGACGGCTGCAGGTTAGTGTTGCACGCAGGGGAGGAGGAGACGGCTGCAGGTTAGCGCCGCATGCAGGGGAGGAGGAGACGGTCGCCGTTTAGTGCCACATGTAAAGGAGGAGGAGACGGCTGCAGGTTAGCGCCGCATGCAGGGGAGGAGGAGACGGTCGCCGTTTAGTGCCGCATGCAGGGGAGGAGGAGATGGATGCAGGTTTGCGTTGCATGCAGGGGAGGAGGAGACGGCCGCAGGTTAGTGCCACATGTAAAGGAGGAGGAGACGGCTGCAGGTTAGCGCCGCATGCAGGGGAGGAGGAGACGGATGCAGGTTAGTGCTGCACACAGGGGAGGAGGAGACGGCCGCAGGTTAGTGCTGCACGCAGGGGAGGAGGAGACAGCTGCAGGTTAGCACCGCACACAGGGGAGGAGGAGACGGCCGCAAGTTAGTGCCGCATGCAGGGGAGGAGGAGACGGATGCAGGTTAGTGCCGCATGCAGGGGAGGACGCAGGGGAGGAGGAGACGGCTGCAGGTTAGTGCCGCACACAGGGGAGGAGGAGACGGCCGCAAGTTAGTGCCGCATGCAGGGGAGGAGGAGACGGATGCAGGTTTGCGTTGCATGCAGGGGAGGAGGAGACGGCCGCAGGTTAGTGCCACATGTAAAGGAGGAGGAGACGGCTGCAGGTTAGCGCCGCATGCAGGGGATGAGGAGACGGATGTAGGTTAGTGCTGCACACAGGGGAGGAGGAGACGGATGCAGGTTAGTGCTGCACACAGGGGAGGAGGAGACGGATGTAGGTTTGCGTTGCATGCAGGGGAGGAGGAGACGGCTGCAGGTTAGTGTTGCACGCAGGGGAGGAGGAGACGGCTGCAGGTTAGCGCCGCATGCAGGGGAGGAGGAGACGGTCGCCGTTTAGTGCCACATGTAAAGGAGGAGGAGACGGCTGCAGGTTAGCGCCGCATGCAGGGGAGGAGGAGACGGTCGCCGTTTAGTGCCGCATGCAGGGGAGGAGGAGATGGATGCAGGTTTGCGTTGCATGCAGGGGAGGAGGAGACGGCCGCAGGTTAGTGCCACATGTAAAGGAGGAGGAGACGGCTGCAGGTTAGCGCCGCATGCAGGGGAGGAGGAGACGGATGCAGGTTAGTGCTGCACACAGGGGAGGAGGAGACGGCCGCAGGTTAGTGCTGCACGCAGGGGAGGAGGAGACAGCTGCAGGTTAGCACCGCACACAGGGGAGGAGGAGACGGCCGCAAGTTAGTGCCGCATGCAGGGGAGGAGGAGACGGATGCAGGTTAGTGCCGCATGCAGGGGAGGACGCAGGGGAGGAGGAGACGGCTGCAGGTTAGTGCCGCACACAGGGGAGGAGGAGACGGCCGCAAGTTAGTGCCGCATGCAGGGGAGGAGGAGACGGATGCAGGTTTGCGTTGCATGCAGGGGAGGAGGAGACGGCCGCAGGTTAGTGCCACATGTAAAGGAGGAGGAGACGGCTGCAGGTTAGCGCCGCATGCAGGGGATGAGGAGACGGATGTAGGTTAGTGCTGCACACAGGGGAGGAGGAGACGGATGCAGGTTAGTGCTGCACACAGGGGAGGAGGAGACGGATGTAGGTTTGCGTTGCATGCAGGGGAGGAGGAGACGGCTGCAGGTTAGTGTTGCACGCAGGGGAGGAGGAGACGGCTGCAGGTTAGCGCCGCATGCAGGGGAGGAGGAGACGGTCGCCGTTTAGTGCCACATGTAAAGGAGGAGGAGACGGCTGCAGGTTAGCGCCGCATGCAGGGGAGGAGGAGACGGTCGCCGTTTAGTGCCGCATGTAAAGGAGGAGGAGATAGATGCAGATTAGCGCCGCATGCAGGGGAGGAGGAGACTGTCGCAGGTTAGTGCCGCATGCAGGGGAGGAGGAGATGGATTACATGCAGCCATAATCCTGTATCGATATCAGCGGTGACTGGGAGGAAGTGAGATATTGCATGAATGACATGCAGCGACGCTTGTCCCCTGGTCAGTATGACCTCACCGTGTGATCAGCGGCCATCGTTGTATCACATGATCTCCTGTACTGTGAGGAGGCTCGCAGCCTCGTATGACCACTCACCAACTGTCTGGAGCACTCTCATCATCCAGCAGTGATGTCATATGTTTTCTGGGTGATGTCATCTTCCCCGGGATTTGCGCAGTAGCTAGTAAGAATCTTATGTGATACCAGTATGGCGGCTTTTCTTCTGCAGGATGACCCCACCCCCAGTGAATTATTCATATTTAATGACATGCCAGGGTGCTGACAGATGTAATGGATGCGTCCAATTGAAATAATCCGCCGTGTAGTAGGCTACCCGCTGGATGGATCGGAAGCCTCCAGCCGCCCTCACGTGGTGCAGCCACAACGCCGGCACAATTCATCAGCCGGGAGATGGTTTATTTTTTAATCACATTGAGATAAATGTCGTCAATATTCTCCTGGCGTCTTAATGAATTCGCAGGAACAGTATCAGAAGAAGGAGAGCGCCGCTGATATCATCAGGGAAAATGATGGCGCATTATTGCGCAACAATTATACGACGCCTGTGTCAACGGGACAGAGGATTGGGGGGGGGGCGGCCAAAATACAGAGAAACTCTCAGATGACTCATGAACACTTCTTACTCAGTTCAAGAAATGTGACCTCACTGACCTGTCCTCTGTGACATCATCACCATCCAATACCTAACCCATTACATAATCTGACTGACCTCACTGACCTGCCCTCTGTGACATCATCACCATCCAATACCTAACCCATTACATAATCTGACTGACCTCACTGACGTGCCCTCTGTGACATCATCACCATCCAATCCCTTACCCATACTATAATCTGTTTGACCTCACTGACATTTCCTCTGTGACATCATCACCACCATCCAATCCCTTACCCATACTATAATCTGACTGACCTCACTGACCTGCCCTCTGTGACATCATCACCATCCAATACCTAACCCATTACATAATCTGACTGACCTCACTGACATTTCCTCTGTGACATCATCACCACCATCCAATCCCTTACCCATACTATAATCTGTTTGACCTCACTGACCTTTCCTCTGTGACATCATCACCATCTAATCCCTTACCCATAACATAATCTGACTGACCTCACTGACCTTTCCTCTGTGACATCATCGCCACCATCCAATCCCTTACCCATAACATAATCTGACTGACCTCACTGACCTTTCCTCTGTGACATCATCACCATCTAATCCCTTACCCATAACATAATCTGACTGACCTCACTCACCTCCCCTCTGTGACATCATCGCCACCATCCAATCCCTTACCCATACTATAATCTGTTTGACCTCACTGACCTTTCCTCTGTGACATCATCACCATCTAATCCCTTACCCATAACATAATCTGACTGACCTCACTGACCTTTCCTCTGTGACATCATCACCATCCAATCCCTTACCCATACTATAATCTGTTTGACCTCACTGACCTTTCCTCTGTGACATCATCGCCACCATCCAATCCCTTACCCATACTATAATCTGTTTGACCTCACTGACCTTTCCTCTGTGACATCATCGCCACCATCCAATCCCTTACCCATACTATAATCTGTTTGACCTCACTGACCTTTCCTCTGTGACATCATCGCCACCATCCAATCCCTTACCCATACTATAATCTGTTTGACCTCACTGACCTTTCCTCTGTGACATCATCGCCACCATCCAATCCCTTACCCATACTATAATCTGTTTGACCTCACTGACCTTTCCTCTGTGACATCATCGCCACCATCCAATCCCTTACCCATACTATAATCTGTTTGACCTCACTGACCTTTCCTCTTACATATTCTGGAGAAATGTAGAAGGGCACTCAACATATGGAGTCACATCGAATCATGGAGATCCAAACAATATCGATTTATTGAACACGTCTAAAATAGGCAGTCAAAATATTAAGAACAGCAAAATACCAACACAACATAAAACATAACATAAAAACAAGTACAACATACAATGGCAATCAAACGAGCAAATGTCAATGTGTATAAAAAAGAAGGGGAAATGTCCAATCCCACAAAGAACGCAGGTCAACGTTATAAGCAGATTAGAAATCCGAAATCTGCAATTGTGGGAACTTTCGATATTTTCTATTCAATAATCGCATAGTCTTAGGCCGTCTCGATGAAAACCATTTCGTGGCGTCCAACATTTTTTCGAATGGTGTTAAACTCGGCACAGGGAACAATGTTCATGCGAATAAAGAAGAATCTTTACTTAGCTTTGTCTATAGAGGCTTATTCGCGGCCTTCTGTAGAAGTAGTCGAGTATTCTACTGTAAAATATCGAACTTGGTCTTCGGCGTCCCACGTGTTGTAGCTTTTAAACACAGATTCGATAGTTAACCCAGGCACTTTAGTAATCGAGTCACGCACATTAAATGGACCTTTTTTTGGGTGCAGCAAGATTGGATGCTTGCCTCTTCCTCGATCCTCTAGGCGTTCCTCTCCAAGTGTTGTGTCTTTCGGGTAATTACAAAGCAAAATCCAGTAAATGTGGGTTATGGTTATAACCCCACTATGCAAGTCAATCAATAGAGCACCAAACGCATTTCGGAGTGTTAGCTTACCATAAACACATAACCATCCAGAGACTGACCGGCTGTGTAGACTGTGTGACATCACCATCCAGAGACTGACCGGCTGTGTAGACTGTGTGACATCACCATCCAGAGACTGACCGGCTGTGTAGACTGTGTGACATCACCATCCAGAGACTGACCTGCTGTGTAGACTGTGTGACATCACCATCCAGAGACTGACCTGCTGTGTAGACTGTGTGACATCACCATCCAGAGACTGACCTGCTGTGTAGACTGTGTGACATCACCATCCAGAGACTGACCTGCTGTGTAGACTGTGTGACATCACCATCCAGAGACTGACCTGCTGTGTAGACTGTGTGACATCACCATCCAGAGACTGACCTGCTGTGTAGACTGTGTGACATCACCATCCAGAGACTGACCTGCTGTGTAGACTGTGTGACATCACCATCCAGAGACTGACCTGCTGTGTAGACTGTGTGACATCACCATCCAGAGACTGACCTGCTGTGTAGACTGTGTGACATCACCATCCAGAGACTGACCTGCTGTGTAGACTGTGTGACATCACCATCCAGAGACTGACCTGCTGTGTAGACTGTGTGACATCACCATCCAGAGACTGACCTGCTGTGTAGACTGTGTGACATCACCATCCAGAGACTGACCTGCTGTGTAGACTGTGTGACATCACCATCCAGAGACTGACCTGCTGTGTAGACTGTGTGACATCACCATCCAGAGACTGACCTGCTGTGTAGACTGTGTGACATCACCATCCAGAGACTGACCTGCTGTGTAGACTGTGTGACATCACCATCCAGAGACTGACCTGCTGTGTAGACTGTGTGACATCACCATCCAGAGACTGACCTGCTGTGTAGACTGTGTGACATCACCATCCAGAGACTGACCTGCTGTGTAGACTGTGTGACATCACCATCCAGAGACTGACCTGCTGTGTAGACTGTGTGACATCACCATCCAGAGACTGACCTGCTGTGTAGACTGTGTGACATCACCATCCAGAGACTGACCTGCTGTGTAGACTGTGTGACATCACCATCCAGAGACTGACCTGCTGTGTAGACTGTGTGACATCACCATCCAGAGACTGACCTGCTGTGTAGACTGTGTGACATCACCATCCAGAGACTGACCTGCTGTGTAGACTGTGTGACATCACCATCCAGAGACTGACCGGCTGTGTAGACTGTGTGACATCACCATCCAGAGACTGACCGGCTGTGTAGACTGTGTGACATCACCATCCAGAGACTGACCTGCTGTGTAGACTGTGTGACATCACCATCCAGAGACTGACCTGCTGTGTAGACTGTGTGACATCACCATCCAGAGACTGACCTGCTGTGTAGACTGTGTGACATCACCATCCAGAGACTGACCTGCTGTGTAGACTGTGTGACATCACCATCCAGAGACTGACCTGCTGTGTAGACTGTGTGACATCACCATCCAGAGACTGACCTGCTGTGTAGACTGTGTGACATCACCATCCAGAGACTGACCTGCTGTGTAGACTGTGTGACATCACCATCCAGAGACTGACCGGCTGTGTAGACTGTGTGACATCACCATCCAGAGACTGACCTGCTGTGTAGACTGTGTGACATCACCATCCAGAGACTGACCTGCTGTGTAGACTGTGTGACATCACCATCCAGAGACTGACCTGCTGTGTAGACTGTGTGACATCACCATCCAGAGACTGACCTGCTGTGTAGACTGTGTGACATCACCATCCAGAGACTGACCTGCTGTGTAGACTGTGTGACATCACCATCCAGAGACTGACCTGCTGTGTAGACTGTGTGACATCACCATCCAGAGACTGACCTGCTGTGTAGACTGTGTGACATCACCATCCAGAGACTGACCTGCTGTGTAGACTGTGTGACATCACCATCCAGAGACTGACCTGCTGTGTAGACTGTGTGACATCACCATCCAGAGACTGACCTGCTGTGTAGACTGTGTGACATCACCATCCAGAGACTGACCTGCTGTGTAGACTGTGTGACATCACCATCCAGAGACTGACCTGCTGTGTAGACTGTGTGACATCACCATCCAGAGACTGACCTGCTGTGTAGACTGTGTGACATCACCATCCAGAGACTGACCTGCTGTGTAGACTGTGTGACATCACCATCCAGAGACTGACCTGCTGTGTAGACTGTGTGACATCACCATCCAGAGACTGACCTGCTGTGTAGACTGTGTGACATCACCATCCAGAGACTGACCTGCTGTGTAGACTGTGTGACATCACCATCCAGAGACTGACCTGCTGTGTAGACTGTGTGACATCACCATCCAGAGACTGACCTGCTGTGTAGACTGTGTGACATCACCATCCAGAGACTGACCTGCTGTGTAGACTGTGTGACATCACCATCCAGAGACTGACCTGCTGTGTAGACTGTGTGACATCACCATCCAGAGACTGACCTGCTGTGTAGACTGTGTGACATCACCATCCAGAGACTGACCTGCTGTGTAGACTGTGTGACATCACCATCCAGAGACTGACCTGCTGTGTAGACTGTGTGACATCACCATCCAGAGACTGACCTGCTGTGTAGACTGTGTGACATCACCATCCAGAGACTGACCTGCTGTGTAGACTGTGTGACATCACCATCCAGAGACTGACCTGCTGTGTAGACTGTGTGACATCACCATCCAGAGACTGACCTGCTGTGTAGACTGTGTGACATCACCATCCAGAGACTGACCTGCTGTGTAGACTGTGTGACATCACCATCCAGAGACTGACCTGCTGTGTAGACTGTGTGACATCACCATCCAGAGACTGACCTGCTGTGTAGACTGTGTGACATCACCATCCAGAGACTGACCTGCTGTGTAGACTGTGTGACATCACCATCCAGAGACTGACCTGCTGTGTAGACTGTGTGACATCACCATCCAGAGACTGACCTGCTGTGTAGACTGTGTGACATCACCATCCAGAGACTGACCTGCTGTGTAGACTGTGTGACATCACCATCCAGAGACTGACCTGCTGTGTAGACTGTGTGACATCACCATCCAGAGACTGACCTGCTGTGTAGACTGTGTGACATCACCATCCAGAGACTGACCTGCTGTGTAGACTGTGTGACATCACCATCCAGAGACTGACCTGCTGTGTAGACTGTGTGACATCACCATCCAGAGACTGACCTGCTGTGTAGACTGTGTGACATCACCATCCAGAGACTGACCTGCTGTGTAGACTGTGTGACATCACCATCCAGAGACTGACCTGCTGTGTAGACTGTGTGACATCACCATCCAGAGACTGACCTGCTGTGTAGACTGTGTGACATCACCATCCAGAGACTGACCTGCTGTGTAGACTGTGTGACATCACCATCCAGAGACTGACCTGCTGTGTAGACTGTGTGACATCACCATCCAGAGACTGACCTGCTGTGTAGACTGTGTGACATCACCATCCAGAGACTGACCTGCTGTGTAGACTGTGTGACATCACCATCCAGAGACTGACCTGCTGTGTAGACTGTGTGACATCACCATCCAGAGACTGACCTGCTGTGTAGACTGTGTGACATCACCATCCAGAGACTGACCTGCTGTGTAGACTGTGTGACATCACCATCCAGAGACTGACCTGCTGTGTAGACTGTGTGACATCACCATCCAGAGACTGACCTGCTGTGTAGACTGTGTGACATCACCATCCAGAGACTGACCTGCTGTGTAGACTGTGTGACATCACCATCCAGAGACTGACCTGCTGTGTAAACTGTGTGACATCACCATCCAGAGACTGACCTGCTGTGTAGACTGTGTGACATCACCATCCAGAGACTGACCGGCTGTGTAGACTGTGTGACATCACCATCCAGAGACTGACCTGCTGTGTAGACTGTGTGACATCACCATCCAGAGACTGACCTGCTGTGTAGACTGTGTGACATCACCATCCAGAGACTGACCTGCTGTGTAGACTGTGTGACATCACCATCCAGAGACTGACCTGCTGTGTAGACTGTGTGACATCACCATCCAGAGACTGACCTGCTGTGTAGACTGTGTGACATCACCATCCAGAGACTGACCTGCTGTGTAGACTGTGTGACATCACCATCCAGAGACTGACCTGCTGTGTAGACTGTGTGACATCACCATCCAGAGACTGACCTGCTGTGTAGACTGTGTGACATCACCATCCAGAGACTGACCTGCTGTGTAGACTGTGTGACATCACCATCCAGAGACTGACCTGCTGTGTAGACTGTGTGACATCACCATCCAGAGACTGACCCTGCTGTGTAGACTGTGTGACATCACCATCCAGAGACTGACCTGCTGTGTAGACTGTGTGACATCACCATCCAGAGACTGACCTGCTGTGTAGACTGTGTGACATCACCATCCAGAGACTGACCTGCTGTGTAGACTGTGTGACATCACCATCCAGAGACTGACCTGCTGTGTAGACTGTGTGACATCACCATCCAGAGACTGACCTGCTGTGTAGACTGTGTGACATCACCATCCAGAGACTGACCTGCTGTGTAGACTGTGTGACATCACCATCCAGAGACTGACCTGCTGTGTAGACTGTGTGACATCACCATCCAGAGACTGACCTGCTGTGTAGACTGTGTGACATCACCATCCAGAGACTGACCGGCTGTGTAGACTGTGTGACATCACCATCCAGAGACTGACCTGCTGTGTAGACTGTGTGACATCACCATCCAGAGACTGACCTGCTGTGTAGACTGTGTGACATCACCATCCAGAGACTGACCTGCTGTGTAGACTGTGTGACATCACCATCCAGAGACTGACCTGCTGTGTAGACTGTGTGACATCACCATCCAGAGACTGACCTGCTGTGTAGACTGTGTGACATCACCATCCAGAGACTGACCTGCTGTGTAGACTGTGTGACATCACCATCCAGAGACTGACCTGCTGTGTAGACTGTGTGACATCACCATCCAGAGACTGACCTGCTGTGTAGACTGTGTGACATCACCATCCAGAGACTGACCTGCTGTGTAAACTGTGTGACATCACCATCCAGAGACTGACCTGCTGTGTAGACTGTGTGACATCACCATCCAGAGACTGACCGGCTGTGTAGACTGTGTGACATCACCATCCAGAGACTGACCTGCTGTGTAGACTGTGTGACATCACCATCCAGAGACTGACCTGCTGTGTAGACTGTGTGACATCACCATCCAGAGACTGACCTGCTGTGTAGACTGTGTGACATCACCATCCAGAGACTGACCTGCTGTGTAGACTGTGTGACATCACCATCCAGAGACTGACCTGCTGTGTAGACTGTGTGACATCACCATCCAGAGACTGACCTGCTGTGTAGACTGTGTGACATCACCATCCAGAGACTGACCTGCTGTGTAGACTGTGTGACATCACCATCCAGAGACTGACCTGCTGTGTAGACTGTGTGACATCACCATCCAGAGACTGACCTGCTGTGTAGACTGTGTGACATCACCATCCAGAGACTGACCTGCTGTGTAGACTGTGTGACATCACCATCCAGAGACTGACCTGCTGTGTAGACTGTGTGACATCACCATCCAGAGACTGACCTGCTGTGTAGACTGTGTGACATCACCATCCAGAGACTGACCTGCTGTGTAGACTGTGTGACATCACCATCCAGAGACTGACCTGCTGTGTAGACTGTGTGACATCACCATCCAGAGACTGACCTGCTGTGTAGACTGTGTGACATCACCATCCAGAGACTGACCTGCTGTGTAGACTGTGTGACATCACCATCCAGAGACTGACCTGCTGTGTAGACTGTGTGACATCACCATCCAGAGACTGACCTGCTGTGTAGACTGTGTGACATCACCATCCAGAGACTGACCTGCTGTGTAGACTGTGTGACATCACCATCCAGAGACTGACCTGCTGTGTAGACTGTGTGACATCACCATCCAGAGACTGACCTGCTGTGTAGACTGTGTGACATCACCATCCAGAGACTGACCTGCTGTGTAGACTGTGTGACATCACCATCCAGAGACTGACCTGCTGTGTAGACTGTGTGACATCACCATCCAGAGACTGACCTGCTGTGTAGACTGTGTGACATCACCATCCAGAGACTGACCTGCTGTGTAGACTGTGTGACATCACCATCCAGAGACTGACCTGCTGTGTAGACTGTGTGACATCACCATCCAGAGACTGACCTGCTGTGTAGACTGTGTGACATCACCATCCAGAGACTGACCTGCTGTGTAGACTGTGTGACATCACCATCCAGAGACTGACCTGCTGTGTAGACTGTGTGACATCACCATCCAGAGACTGACCTGCTGTGTAGACTGTGTGACATCACCATCCAGAGACTGACCTGCTGTGTAGACTGTGTGACATCACCATCCAGAGACTGACCTGCTGTGTAGACTGTGTGACATCACCATCCAGAGACTGACCTGCTGTGTAGACTGTGTGACATCACCATCCAGAGACTGACCTGCTGTGTAGACTGTGTGACATCACCATCCAGAGACTGACCTGCTGTGTAGACTGTGTGACATCACCATCCAGAGACTGACCTGCTGTGTAGACTGTGTGACATCACCATCCAGAGACTGACCTGCTGTGTAGACTGTGTGACATCACCATCCAGAGACTGACCTGCTGTGTAGACTGTGTGACATCACCATCCAGAGACTGACCGGCTGTGTAGACTGTGTGACATCACCATCCAGAGACTGACCTGCTGTGTAGACTGTGTGACATCACCATCCAGAGACTGACCTGCTGTGTAGACTGTGTGACATCACCATCCAGAGACTGACCTGCTGTGTAGACTGTGTGACATCACCATCCAGAGACTGACCTGCTGTGTAGACTGTGTGACATCACCATCCAGAGACTGACCTGCTGTGTAGACTGTGTGACATCACCATCCAGAGACTGACCTGCTGTGTAGACTGTGTGACATCACCATCCAGAGACTGACCTGCTGTGTAGACTGTGTGACATCACCATCCAGAGACTGACCTGCTGTGTAAACTGTGTGACATCACCATCCAGAGACTGACCTGCTGTGTAGACTGTGTGACATCACCATCCAGAGACTGACCGGCTGTGTAGACTGTGTGACATCACCATCCAGAGACTGACCTGCTGTGTAGACTGTGTGACATCACCATCCAGAGACTGACCTGCTGTGTAGACTGTGTGACATCACCATCCAGAGACTGACCTGCTGTGTAGACTGTGTGACATCACCATCCAGAGACTGACCGGCTGTGTAGACTGTGTGACATCACCATCCAGAGACTGACCGGCTGTGTAGACTGTGTGACATCACCATCCAGAGACTGACCTGCTGTGTAGACTGTGTGACATCACCATCCAGAGACTGACCTGCTGTGTAAACTGTGTGACATCACCATCCAGAGACTGACCTGCTGTGTAGACTGTGTGACATCACCATCCAGAGACTGACCTGCTGTGTAGACTGTGTGACATCACCATCCAGAGACTGACCTGCTGTGTAGACTGTGTGACATCACCATCCAGAGACTGACCTGCTGTGTAGACTGTGTGACATCACCATCCAGAGACTGACCTGCTGTGTAGACTGTGTGACATCACCATCCAGAGACTGACCTGCTGTGTAGACTGTGTGACATCACCATCCAGAGACTGACCTGCTGTGTAGACTGTGTGACATCACCATCCAGAGACTGACCTGCTGTGTAGACTGTGTGACATCACCATCCAGAGACTGACCTGCTGTGTAGACTGTGTGACATCACCATCCAGAGACTGACCTGCTGTGTAGACTGTGTGACATCACCATCCAGAGACTGACCTGCTGTGTAGACTGTGTGACATCACCATCCAGAGACTGACCTGCTGTGTAGACTGTGTGACATCACCATCCAGAGACTGACCTGCTGTGTAGACTGTGTGACATCACCATCCAGAGACTGACCTGCTGTGTAGACTGTGTGACATCACCATCCAGAGACTGACCTGCTGTGTAGACTGTGTGACATCACCATCCAGAGACTGACCTGCTGTGTAGACTGTGTGACATCACCATCCAGAGACTGACCTGCTGTGTAGACTGTGTGACATCACCATCCAGAGACTGACCTGCTGTGTAGACTGTGTGACATCACCATCCAGAGACTGACCTGCTGTGTAGACTGTGTGACATCACCATCCAGAGACTGACCTGCTGTGTAGACTGTGTGACATCACCATCCAGAGACTGACCTGCTGTGTAGACTGTGTGACATCACCATCCAGAGACTGACCTGCTGTGTAGACTGTGTGACATCACCATCCAGAGACTGACCTGCTGTGTAGACTGTGTGACATCACCATCCAGAGACTGACCGGCTGTGTAGACTGTGTGACATCACCATCCAGAGACTGACCTGCTGTGTAGACTGTGTGACATCACCATCCAGAGACTGACCTGCTGTGTAGACTGTGTGACATCACCATCCAGAGACTGACCTGCTGTGTAGACTGTGTGACATCACCATCCAGAGACTGACCTGCTGTGTAGACTGTGTGACATCACCATCCAGAGACTGACCTGCTGTGTAGACTGTGTGACATCACCATCCAGAGACTGACCTGCTGTGTAGACTGTGTGACATCACCATCCAGAGACTGACCTGCTGTGTAGACTGTGTGACATCACCATCCAGAGACTGACCTGCTGTGTAGACTGTGTGACATCACCATCCAGAGACTGACCTGCTGTGTAGACTGTGTGACATCACCATCCAGAGACTGACCTGCTGTGTAGACTGTGTGACATCACCATCCAGAGACTGACCTGCTGTGTAGACTGTGTGACATCACCATCCAGAGACTGACCTGCTGTGTAGACTGTGTGACATCACCATCCAGAGACTGACCTGCTGTGTAGACTGTGTGACATCACCATCCAGAGACTGACCTGCTGTGTAGACTGTGTGACATCACCATCCAGAGACTGACCTGCTGTGTAGACTGTGTGACATCACCATCCAGAGACTGACCTGCTGTGTAGACTGTGTGACATCACCATCCAGAGACTGACCTGCTGTGTAGACTGTGTGACATCACCATCCAGAGACTGACCTGCTGTGTAGACTGTGTGACATCACCATCCAGAGACTGACCTGCTGTGTAGACTGTGTGACATCACCATCCAGAGACTGACCTGCTGTGTAGACTGTGTGACATCACCATCCAGAGACTGACCTGCTGTGTAGACTGTGTGACATCACCATCCAGAGACTGACCGGCTGTGTAGACTGTGTGACATCACCATCCAGAGACTGACCTGCTGTGTAGACTGTGTGACATCACCATCCAGAGACTGACCTGCTGTGTAGACTGTGTGACATCACCATCCAGAGACTGACCTGCTGTGTAGACTGTGTGACATCACCATCCAGAGACTGACCTGCTGTGTAGACTGTGTGACATCACCATCCAGAGACTGACCTGCTGTGTAGACTGTGTGACATCACCATCCAGAGACTGACCTGCTGTGTAAACTGTGTGACATCACCATCCAGAGACTGACCTGCTGTGTAGACTGTGTGACATCACCATCCAGAGACTGACCTGCTGTGTAGACTGTGTGACATCACCATCCAGAGACTGACCTGCTGTGTAGACTGTGTGACATCACCATCCAGAGACTGACCTGCTGTGTAGACTGTGTGACATCACCATCCAGAGACTGACCTGCTGTGTAGACTGTGTGACATCACCATCCAGAGACTGACCTGCTGTGTAGACTGTGTGACATCACCATCCAGAGACTGACCTGCTGTGTAGACTGTGTGACATCACCATCCAGAGACTGACCTGCTGTGTAAACTGTGTGACATCACCATCCAGAGACTGACCTGCTGTGTAAACTGTGTGACATCACCATCCAGAGACTGACCTGCTGTGTAGACTGTGTGACATCACCATCCAGAGACTGACCTGCTGTGTAGACTGTGTGACATCACCATCCAGAGACTGACCTGCTGTGTAGACTGTGTGACATCACCATCCAGAGACTGACCTGCTGTGTAAACTGTGTGACATCACCATCCAGAGACTGACCTGCTGTGTAGACTGTGTGACATCACCATCCAGAGACTGACCTGCTGTGTAGACTGTGTGACATCACCATCCAGAGACTGACCGGCTGTGTAGACTGTGTGACATCACCATCCAGAGACTGACCTGCTGTGTAGACTGTGTGACATCACCATCCAGAGACTGACCTGCTGTGTAGACTGTGTGACATCACCATCCAGAGACTGACCTGCTGTGTAGACTGTGTGACATCACCATCCAGAGACTGACCTGCTGTGTAGACTGTGTGACATCACCATCCAGAGACTGACCTGCTGTGTAAACTGTGTGACATCACCATCCAGAGACTGACCTGCTGTGTAGACTGTGTGACATCACCATCCAGAGACTGACCTGCTGTGTAGACTGTGTGACATCACCATCCAGAGACTGACCTGTCCTCGGCAGCCTCATGTTTGACTCTCACCCAGCTGCTGACAAGCCGCTCTCACTTCCCTGATGTGCTTTTCCTCTCCCTCACCTGCAGACAAGCTGCCCACACTTCCCCGGCATGCTATCCTCGCCCTCAGCTGCAGACAATCCGCGCACATTTCCCCTGTGTACTCTCCCTCAGCTGCTGACAAGCCGCTCTCACTTCCCCTGTGTACTCTCCCTCAGCTGCTGACAAGCCGCTCTCACTTCCCCTGTGTACTCTCCCTCAGCTGCTGACAAGCCGCTCTCACTTCCCCTGTGTACTCTCCCTCAGCTGCTGACAAGCCGCTCTCACTTCCCCTGTGTACTCTCCCTCAGCTGCTGACAAGCCGCTCTCACTTCCCCTGTGTACTCTCCCTCAGCTGCTGACAAGCCGCTCTCACTTCCCCTGTGTACTCTCCCTCAGCTGCTGACAAGCCGCTCTCACTTCCCCTGTGTACTCTCCCTCAGCTGCTGACAAGCCGCTCTCACTTCCCCTGTGTACTCTCCCTCAGCTGCTGACAAGCCGCTCTCACTTCCCCTGTGTACTCTCCCTCAGCTGCTGACAAGCCGCTCTCACTTCCCCTGTGTACTCTCCCTCAGCTGCTGTCATTGCCATTGAGTATAATGGAAGCTGTAATGTAAGTCTATGACAGACGAGAAGTGTTACAATGTATCTGTCTGTGCTGAGTTTCTCCACTCCACCCCTCCCACTAGAAGGTTCCAGTCTAGCAAAAACTGTATATAAGGAGAGCAGTCAGAGCCCCTAGTGTGCTGCTGTTAGGGACCAGTGCTTGTAGGGGAGACTCTACCAGACTACTGACTAACCAGAAGAAGACTCTGGGATGGGGAAGCTGAGCTACAGACTATGGATCACCAGCCCTGTGACCAAGGAGCCACCTGGACTACAGAACTACAGACCGTGGACCTCCAGCCTTTGACCAGGATGCCAGCTTTTTGAGAGAGAGGGACAGCTATCTCAGGGTTCCCCAGCATCAAACCCTTCTTCTGCCCAGGAGGAGACTGGAGAAGCCAGCCCTATGCCTCATCCTAGGGAGGAGACTGGAGAAGCTAGCCCTATGCCTCACCTGTATTGTTTTGTACCTGAATCCCTCCAGTAAAGAAGCCCTCTGGTTTACTGCAGACCCTGGCTCTCTGGACTTATTTCCCATTCGGGTGCACCATGCCTTACCAACCCTTCCGGAGAGCAGCAACACGTGGTGACACCTTGACAGCGTCTGGGGGGCCCAGTGAAGTGTTGGGACCTCCCCAAACCCGGCCAATGTACTTCCTTGGCATGCTTTCCTCTCCCTTGGATGCTGAAAAGCCCTGCACACTTCCCCCACGTGCTTTCCTCTCACTTGGCTGCTGATAAGCTCTTCACCCTTCCACTGCGTGATTTCCTCTCCCTTGGCTGGTCATAAGCCCTTCACACTTACCCGGCGTGCTTCCCTCTACCTTGGCTGATGATAAGCCCTTCAAACTTCCTCGGCATGCTTTCCTCTCCCTTGGCTGTTGATAAGCCCTTCACACTTCCCCGGCGTGCTTTCCTCTACCTCAGCTGCTGATAAGCCCTTTACACTTCTGTGGCATGCTTTCCTCTATCTCAGCTGCTGATAAGCCCTTTACACTTCCCCGGCATCCTTTCCTCTCCCTTGGCTGCTGATAAGCCCTTCACACTTCCGTGGCATGCTTTCCTCTACCTCAGCTGCTGATAAGCCCTTTACACTTCCGTGGCGTGCTTTCCTCTCCCTTGGCTGCTAATAAGCCCTTCACACTTCCCCGGCATACTTTCCTCTCCCTTGGATGCTGATAATCCCTTCACACTTCCCCGGCATGCTTTCCTCTCCCTTGGCTGCTGATAAGCCCTTTACACTTCCGCTGCATGCTTTCCTCTCCCTTGGCTGTTGATAAGCCCTTTACACTTCAGTGGCATGCTTTCCTCTACCTCAGCTGCTGATAAGCCCTTTACACTTCCGTGGCGTGCTTTCCTCTCCCTTGGCTGCTAATAAGCCCTTCACACTTCCCCGGCATACTTTCCTCTCCCTTGGATGCTGATAATGCCTTCACACTTCCCCGGCATGCTTTCCTCTCCCTTGGCTGTTGATAAGCCCATTACACTTCCGCGGCGTGCTTTCCTCTCCCTTGGCTGTTGATAAGCCCTTTACACTTCCCCGGCATGCTTTCCTCTCCCTTGGCTGCTGATAAGCCCTTCACACTTCCGCGGCATGCTTTCCTCTCCCTCAGCTGTTGATAAGCCCTTTACACTTCCGCTGCATGCTTTTCTCTCCCTTGGCTGCTGATAATCCCTCTACACTTCCCCCGCATGCTTTCCTCTCCCTTGGCTGCTGATAAGCCCTTTACACTTCCGCTGCGTGCTTTCCTCTCCCTAGGATGTTGATAAGCCCTTCACACTTCCCCCGCATGCTTTCCTCTCCCTTGGATGCTGATAAGCCCTTCACACTTCCCCGCGTGCTTTCCTCTACCTCAGCTGCTGATAAGCCCTTTACACTTCTGTGGCATGCTTTCCTCTATCTCAGCTGCTGATAAGCCCTTTACACTACCCCGGCATCCATTCCTCTTCCTTGGCTGTTGATAAGCCCTTCACACTTCCGCTGCGTGATTTCCTATTCCTTGGCTGCTCATAAGCCCTTCACACTTACCCGGCGTGCTTTCCTCTCCCTCAGCTGCTGATAAGCCCTTCACACTTCTGCTGCTTGCTTTCCTCTCCCTTGGCTGCTGATAAGCCCTTCACACTTCCCCGGCATGCTTTCCTCTCCCTTGGCTGCTGATAAGCCCTTTACACTTCCCACGCATGCTTTTCTCTCCCTTGGCTGTTGATAAGCCCTTCACACTTCCCCGGCGTGCTTTCCTCTACCTCAGCTGCTGATAAGCCCTTTACACTTCTGTGGCATGCTTTCCTCTATCTCAGCTGCTGATAAGCCCTTTACACTTCCCCGGCATCCTTTCCTCTCCCTTGGCTGCTGATAAGCCCTTCACACTTCCGTGGCATGCTTTCCTCTACCTCAGCTGCTGATAAGCCCTTTACACTTCCGTGGCGTGCTTTCCTCTCCCTTGGCTGCTAATAAGCCCTTCACACTTCCCCGGCATACTTTCCTCTCCCTTGGATGCTGATAATCCCTTCACACTTCCCCGGCATGCTTTCCTCTCCCTTGGCTGCTGATAAGCCCTTTACACTTCCGCTGCATGCTTTCCTCTCCCTTGGCTGTTGATAAGCCCTTTACACTTCAGTGGCATGCTTTCCTCTACCTCAGCTGCTGATAAGCCCTTTACACTTCCGTGGCGTGCTTTCCTCTCCCTTGGCTGCTAATAAGCCCTTCACACTTCCCCGGCATACTTTCCTCTCCCTTGGATGCTGATAATGCCTTCACACTTCCCCGGCATGCTTTCCTCTCCCTTGGCTGTTGATAAGCCCATTACACTTCCGCGGCGTGCTTTCCTCTCCCTTGGCTGTTGATAAGCCCTTTACACTTCCCCGGCATGCTTTCCTCTCCCTTGGCTGCTGATAAGCCCTTCACACTTCCGCGGCATGCTTTCCTCTCCCTCAGCTGTTGATAAGCCCTTTACACTTCCGCTGCATGCTTTTCTCTCCCTTGGCTGCTGATAATCCCTCTACACTTCCCCCGCATGCTTTCCTCTCCCTTGGCTGCTGATAAGCCCTTTACACTTCCGCTGCGTGCTTTCCTCTCCCTAGGATGTTGATAAGCCCTTCACACTTCCCCCGCATGCTTTCCTCTCCCTTGGATGCTGATAAGCCCTTCACACTTCCCCGCGTGCTTTCCTTTACCTCAGCTGCTGATAAGCCCTTTACACTTCTGTGGCATGCTTTCCTCTATCTCAGCTGCTGATAAGCCCTTTACACTACCCCGGCATCCATTCCTCTTCCTTGGCTGCTGATAAGCCCTTCACACTTCCGTGGCATGCTTTCCTCTACCTCAGCTGCTGATAAGCCCTTTACACTTCCGTGGCGTGCTTTCCTCTCCCTTGGCTGCTAATAAGCCCTTCACACTTCCCCGGCATACTTTCCTCTCCCTTGGATGCTGATAATGCCTTCACACTTCCCGGCATGCTTTCCTCTCCCTTGGCTGTTGATAAGCCCATTACACTTCCGCGGCGTGCTTTCCTCTCCCTTGGCTGTTGATAAGCCCTTTACACTTCCCCGGCATGCTTTCCTCTCCCTTGGCTGCTGATAAGCCCTTTACACTTCCGCGGCGTGCTTTCCTCTCCCTCAGCTGTTGATAAGCCCTTTACACTTCCGCTGCATGCTTTCCTCTCCCTTGGCTGCTGATAATCCCTCTACACTTCCCCCGCATGCTTTCCTCTCCCTAGGCTGCTGATAAGCCCTTTACACTTCCGCTGCGTGCTTTCCTCTCCCTAGGAT
This sequence comes from Bufo bufo, assembly GCF_905171765.1. Classification (NCBI taxonomy): domain Eukaryota; kingdom Metazoa; phylum Chordata; class Amphibia; order Anura; family Bufonidae; genus Bufo; species Bufo bufo. Next base: position 882,566 of record NC_053396.1, on the reverse strand, counting down.
GTTGATAAGCCCTTCACACTTCCCCCGCATGCTTTCCTCTCCCTTGGATGCTGATAAGCCCTTTACACTTCCGCGGCGTGCTTTCCTCTCCCTTGGATGCTGATAAGCCCTTCACACTTCCCCCGCATGCTTTCCTCTCCCTCAGCTGCTGATAAGCCCTTTACACTTCCGCGGCGTGCTTTCCTCTCCCTTGGCTGCTGATAAGACCTTTACACTTCCGCTGCGTGCTTTCTTCTCCCTTGGCTGCTGATAAGCCCTTTACACTTCCGCTGCGTGCTTTCCTCTCCCTTGGCTGCTGATAAGCCCGTTACACTTCCGCTGCGTGCTTTCCTCTCCCTAGGATGTTGATAAGCCCTTCACACTTCCCCCGCATGCTTTCCTCTCCCTCAGCTGCTGATAAGCCCTTCACATTTCCGCTGCATGCTTTCCTCTCCCTTGGCTGCTGATAAGCCCTTTACACTTCCGCGGCGTGCTTTCCTCTCCCTTGGATGCTGATAAGCCCTTTACACTTCCACTGCGTGCTTTTCTCTCCCTTGGCTGCTGATAAGCCCTTCACATTTCCGCTGCATGCTTTCCTCTCCCTTGGCTGCTGATAAGCCCTTCACACTTCCGCTGAGTGCTTTACTCTCCCTCAGCTGCTGATAAGCCCTTTACACTTCCGTTGCATGCTTTCCTCTCCCTTGGCTTCTGATAAGCCCTTTACACTTCCGCGGCATGCTTTCCTCTCCCTCAGCTGCTGATATGCGGGGGAAGTGTAAAGGGATTATCAGCAGCTGAGGTAGAGGAAAGCATGCCGCGGAAGTGTAAAGGGCTTGCTTTCCTCTCCCTTGGCTGCTGATAAGCCCTTCACACTTCCCCCGCATGCTTTCCTTTCCCTCAGCTGCTGAGAAGCCCTTTACACTTCCGTGGCGTGCTTTCCTCTCCCTTGGCTGCTGATAAGCCCTTTACACTTCCGCGGCATGCTTTCCTCTCCCTCAGCTGCTGAGAAGCCCTTTACACTTCCCCCGCATGCTTTCCTCTCCCTCAGCTGCTGAGAAGCCCTTTACACTTCCGCGGCGTGCTTTCCTCTCCCTTGGCTGCTGAGAAGCCCTTCACACTTCCGCTGCGTGCTTTCCTCTCCCTTGGCTGCTGATAAGCCCTTTACACTTCCGCTGCATGCTTTCCTCTCCCTTGGCTGCTGATAAGCCCTTTACACTTCCGCGGCATGCTTTCCTCTCCCTTGGCTGCTGATAAGCCCTTTACACTTCCGCTGCATGCTTTCCTCTCCCTTGGCTGCTGAAAAGCCCTTTACACTTCCGCGGCGTGCTTTCCTCTCCCTCAGCTGCTGATAAGCCCTTCACACTTCCGCGGCGTGCTTTCCTCTCCCTCAGCTGCTGATAAGCCCTTTACACTTCCCCGGCATGCTTTCCTCTCCCTCAGCTGCTGATAAGCCCTTTACACTTCCCCGGCATGCTTTCCTCTCCCTCAGCTGCTGATAAGCCCTTTACACTTCCCCGGCATGCTTTCCTCTCCCTCAGCTGCTGATAAGCCCTTCACACTTCCGCGGCGTGCTTTCCTCTCCCTTGGCTGCTGATAAGCCCTTTACACATCTGAGGCGTGCTTTCCTCTCCCTCAGCTGCTGAAAAGCCCTTTACACTTCCGCGGCATGCTTTCCTCTCCCTTGGCTGCTGATAAGCCCTTCACACTTCCGCGACGTGCTTTCCTCTCCCTTGGCTGCTGATAAGCCCTTTACACTTCCGTGGCATGCTTTCCTCTCCCTCAGCTGATGATAAGCCCTTTACACTTCCGCGGCATGCTTTCCTCTCC